>NW_017306880.1:608829-636637 GCF_000935625.1 Nanorana parkeri
CTCACTATACCCGCTGACTATACCCCTCACTGTACCCCCTGACTATACCCAGCACTGTGCCCTCTGACTATACCCCTCACTATACCCGCTGACTATACCCCTCACTGTAATCCCTGACCATACCCCTCACTGTACCCCCTGACTATACCCAGCACTGTGCCCTCTGACCATACCCCCCACTGTACCCCCTGACTATACCCAGCACTGTGCCCCCTGACTATGCCCAGCACTCTACCCTCTGACTATACCCAGCACTGTACCCTCTGACTATACCCAGCACTGTGCCCTCTGACCAGTGGCATAACTACAAAGACGGCGCAGGCACGGGAACATGTTCTGGGGGTAGGTTGCGGAGGAGGGTGTTGGGGCGGTTTGGGGGGCCCCATATAAAATTTGGCTATGGGGCCCTGTGAGTTCTAGTTACGCCCCTGTTAGGGATGCAAAGTTATGCCACAAATGAATCTATAAATAAAGTATATAAAGCTGCACATGTAAACATATATGAAGTAAAATTCAAATGTCCTGCCTTGCCTATTTAAATGGCATTTGAGAAGCTGTAGCAGAAAATTGTATGGCAACGATTAAAATGATGGAAATGATTTCAGAAGTCGTGTGCTGTTGAAAACGAATTTACATTTTATTTGTTTGTTGCCGTTTTACCTTTGGTCTAGAAAACATCACTATGAGTTAATAAACCTGTGTAGCTACCACTCTAAGACGAGGACTATACAGACAATTTTATTCTCTTGCTGCTGGGAATTATAACCACTTGCTGGCAGTCATTTTGTTTCCAGCACATTGAAATCCATGTGCGTCTAATAAGACCATTGTCAGCAAGTGGTTAAATCTTTCAGTAGTGAAAGATTAATGTTGCCTGTACAGCTGTAGCCTTAAAGAAAACAACTGTATTACTTCAAAAGTATTGAATATTCATGCTTAAACCGTATCTAAACCAAAAATCAAAACTTTTATATATTGCAGCTTGCGAGTCCATAGATGTAGTGGCTGCTTTAGTTTCTTTTTTCAAGCTATTTCCCTTTTATTTTCACCTGGTAATGCTGCAAATAACACACACGCTTCCTGTCGCTGTGTGTCTACACTCACTTCTCCAATGTATCTATGTAAGGAGCCATGGTTATTATACAGGCTGGATTTCAAACATGTCTGCCTTTATTCATCTCCATTACATGGTGGATTGGTGGGACTGTTAGTTTACAAAAGAGAGATTTTGCTTTGTTTTCATCTCACAGGAAGTGACAAGGACACTGCATTTCTGGGAAGATCAACAGGTATTTGTTGTACTTGCTAAAAATGCATCCACCACATCTATGGACTGGTAAGCTGCAGTATAGTGTGATGTTTGGGGACATTAGCACATATGGCAAGCACTTTAAGAATGCAGTCCACTTGCAATATCTTCTTTTTAAGGGCCTGGTAGCCCACTTTTATTCAAACTAAAGTTCACACATCCACCGTGGATACTCTTACAGGGGTTGTTCAGTACATCATTCATGCACTGCTTGCAACACAACATAACTATAGCCTCCTGGCTTCCACGCTTAACATTAATAACTCTGACCCACCAGTCCTCTTTGTAGTGCTGTCTTGTACTGGCTCCCGACTCTCCCAGCCTCACCAGTTCTCCCAGCCTCCCTGGCTGTCTTCATGTGCCTCCAGCACACACACAACCTGACTCCACTTTGACTTCTGGGCAGGAGCTAATTCTCCTAGCCAGCAACCTTTCCTTAAGGGTTGTGCACACCGGTTCAATCATTGGGTGCTGGTCACTGCTAAACCCCGGACCCAGGACTGGAGATTTATTCCCTCCTGAATCACTTTAAACCCTCCCGGTTCCAGGATCCCAACAGAGTCCAGAAAAGCCAGCTCTTTCCCTGAAAAAACCCTTGCTTCTTGAAACCTCTAAGCCCCTTTGGTTTGGAATCCTGGGTGATTATAACACCAAATTTCACAGTGGGATTGCCACACAATACCACAATATACATACATTTTTGGTTTATATACACTTTAAATTATAATTTTGTACTCCTGCTTATCAAAGATTTCTATTTGCCCTTCCTTTTAGCTTACTTACTTTTGTATGAGACTCCAGCTTGAGTGGCAGGGGTTTGAGTTCACCCTGAAGTATGATGGTTGCCTAAAAACTAGTTCCAACTATATTTACTGCCCGTTTCTACTACTGATCAAGATGAACATTTGGATCGCTATTTAGATTATTGGAATTAAACTGATTTGGGTGGGAAGCAACCGTTTTGGAGGTGCTCCTCGAGGCTCTGAGTATATTTACCTGAAGCAATTATTTAGTAATAGTTATGCCGTATATTTAGAGTCAGATTTATTGTTATCTTAATGGGATCCTTCTGTCCTCTGTCAGTATTTACGGACCGTCAACTGCCTCTATTAACATAGATAGTTTATATCTTTGCATATTTTTGCACAAATCTACCTCTGAACAAATTCTTTGGAAAAACTGGAATTTATGACCTCCTGTTTTCATTTTCATCCTCATGTTCCCAGTCCTGTCTATCCCCGGTTACCTCCCACCTCTTACCTCCCACCTATTCACCTGTTTGGTGATTGCGAGACAGTTTAAAAGTGGCTCATCATGGAGCCATTTTATAGACTGCTGATCCTGAACAACACAGACGATGGGATTTTCTGCAATAGGTAAAAACTAGTTCCAACTATATTTACTGCCCGTTTCTACTACTGACCAAGATGAACATTTGGATCGCTATTTAGATTATTGGAATTAAACTGATTTGGGTGGGAAGCAACCGTTTTGGAGGTGCTCCTCGAGGCTCTGAGTATTTTTACCTGAAGCTATTATTTAGTAATAGTTATGCCCTATATTTAGAGTCAGATTTATTGTTATCTTTATGGGATCCTGTTGTCCTCTGTCAGTATTTACGGACTGTCAACTGCCTCTATTAACATAGATAGTTTATATCTCTGCATACTTTTGCACAAATCTATCTCTGAACAAATTCTTTGGTAAACCTGGAACGTATGATCTCTTATTTCATTTTCATGTTCTCAGTCCTGTTTATCCCCGGTTACCTCCCACCTGTTCACCTGTTTGGTGATTGCGAGACAGCATGTGTGACCAAAGATCCAGCCATCTTTGTGAACATGAAGTGGGTTTTGTATTGTTATTTTATTTTTTATTATTCTCATTAAGAATTTGGTATCTGTGATCATTATACTTAAACCTATTTTGATGTAATGTCCTAGAATACCTCCAACCTCCCTGAGGAAGCACATACAGTTGCGAAACGCGTCGGAGATTGGGCCCACAGTGGATCATACAACTATTACAGAAATCAGGACTCAAGGAGTCCATGTTATATTAATGAATTATATATATATGTACACATGTATGGGCACCAAAAGGAGGTAGCTTGATTTCAATGTAACATTGTATCATGTCAATGACATTTTAATTGTAACCAAGTCTTTATGTATTAAATATACGTTTATACAAAACCATGTATGTTTGATGGACGTTCTGTATGGATTGGACACTTTTAAAGCCCCGCTTTTCTTTATCTCTCTTGTATACAATGATGGTTGCCTGGACTTGCATCTTGTCTTCCAACTGCTGGGGGCATAAGATAAATCACAGAGCCCTGTAGCTATCTTTATTTCTCATAACTACGGGGTCTGCTATTTCACATGGTCATGCACGCAAAGTTAGGGGAAGTGCAGAATTTAAGGTCTGACAACTGACATGCCAGTTGTCATCTCAACCCCCCGAAACTTGAGTTGAAAGCTCAACTCCAACTAATAAAAAATTGTATTATGGATTAAGCAAGGAAGGGTTAGAACTTCTGTTAACTTTTTATACTTTCTTTGTTTGGGTACAGACTGCATTTAAAAACAAAGGTCCTAAAATGTTTCCAATGTATCCAAAAGTAATCAAACTTTAGGTTGGAGTTGAGTGGAAGGTATCAAGTTCAGACAAAGCTAGTGCAGCTAAGTAAGGGAATATATCTGAATATAAGAAAAATATATCTGACTACTCCCTGATTATCTGAATCTGTCCTTTTTACCAACCGATGTAAACGGATAGAAAGGTATCACTGGTTCTCGCCCTTCCTTCCCTAGCCCCCTCCTTTGGTTCTTTCCTATTCGTTTAGATCCCAAACCCACTTCCTCAATCTGTCGTTTAGCCTTCTTCTCTTTAACCCCTCTAATGTGTGTCATGGTACTCTAACCTTTCTTTGTCTTTCACATCCCTGAGCAACTTGCCCGTACAACACAAACTCACCTTTTGCTTTACATGTTCTGTTGCTAAGGTTTTCAATACTGTTGAACACAAGCTTCCAAAGTGTTTGCACCAATGCAATGTTAGTTATACAAGTGACCTGTATATTTGCTAATCTCAAAACTTAAAAAAAAAAAAACACCCAGAAATGTGTTGAACCACAATTAAACTAACTGTGGCCAGTAGGGTAGTAAGCATATTCAAAGAAGGTAGATGAACTAAGATGCTACAGCCTGAATTGCATTGCATTGGGTTTTTTTCTGTGCTTACAGCTTAGGAACATTTTATTTCAGTAATTACAGGACAACATCACAATGGCGTCATTTCTGCACGGACACGCATTGAATTGTTAGAAGAGACGTTCCGGAAGAAGCAGCCTTTCACCCACTTCCTGTCATTTGCTCTCAATCAGCCAGAGATTCAGGAGAGGTTCTTGAAGTTCAAAGAAGAGGTCCTGGCTAAGTGCTCGAAGGTAAAACATTAATGTGTAACTTGTAACATTTCTAAATACCAGTATCACTGATATAAAACCTAATGCATAGTTACTGATACATCTACCTGTGATGTGTACTGTCATCTGTTAAATTCTCCTTCCCTACACTTTGAGTATGAAATGGTTGTGTGAAACACCTGCCATGGCGGCGTAGCGGTTAGCACTTCTGCCTTGCAGCACTAAGGGTCCACGGTTAAGGACACTGAAGTGGAAAGATGACACTAGCGGTTTGATAGACCCCTAGTGTCACCTTAAAGAGAATCTGTCACCTCCAATGTGCTATTACATAGGGGGCTTGTGAGCCCCCCCCCCCCCATATGATAGCAATGAAGTAAAAAAATGTTTACAAAAATTAAAATTAAAAAATAAAGTTAAAATGACACTAAATTCTGGAGCTAAATCTTACAAATACATTTAAGTACCTTAACTATTAACAAAAATGTATCTTACTTGTGTATCACTCGGCTGTAGATCCTCAAATCATCTCTGAATTGGTGCTGACACTGTCCTTCCTTCTGGAGGGTGGCTACTTTTGTTCCCCATGCTCCCTGTGTGTGTTGTAAAGTAGCCACTGCTCCAAGCACGCTCTCTTGATGGACTACAATCTCAGGTTTAGGTTACTTATTTGTATTGAGATTGTAATCCATCACAAATAAGATACATTTTTGTTAATAGTTAAGATCCCTGAATGTATTTTTAAGATTTAACTCCTGAGTTTAGTATCACTTTTATATAAAATCAAATGTAAAAATGCCCACCAAAAAATGTAAAGTCCCTTGGCCCCGTGAACGCGCGCATACTAACAGAAAAAGTCGGGTGCACCTACGTATAAAAACGACGATTGCGCTGCACATGTCAGGTATCACTGCATTTGCCAGAGTGAAAGCAACAACCCTTGGGCCAATGCTCATGGCTAACTCTAAACTGATGACTGGGATTTTTATACATATATATATAAACAATTGTAATTTTTGTCCAATTTACAATGTACAATTCAGATTATTTTAAGTCCATGAAACTAATAAAAATTTATAATATAATATATACAGTTATTAAAAAAAATAAATAAAAAAGGTGGGAAAAATAATTTTTCGTTTTGGCCTCATAAATTCTGCAGCGGGATATGCTTTGTGGCGCAATTTATTTTAATGGCGCCCCAAACGTGCTTACCACCCGCAGTGTGATCGCTCGCACTGCAACGCGCGGTACTACAATGCCATTGCAGTGCGATTGCAAAAAATGTGCATTCAGTTTTTATTTTGAAGTAGACTTTGTATGTAACACTCCATTTGAGTATTTTAAATAAAAGACTTTTCTTTTTTTTTTTTTATCCAATTAATCTAAAAAATAATTGGCCAAATAATCGTTAGTTGCAGCCCTAATATTTTTATTTTAAAATGATGCAAGGTATCATTGCTCTCATTGAATTTGTAGTTTAGGCCTGTTAGCAATTTGTGTATTTGTTTAAAGGGAAACTATAATGATTTTGGATGAATTTAATTTTATTTTTTTACACATGTCTAACCTTTTTAAGCTGAGGTTTTATATCTTTTTTTTTTTTCATTATTATTAGAATATTTTGTACAATCTTTGTTTGAAACCTGACAAATGATACTTTGGGTATCCTTGAGTTTGGAGAGATGTGGGGCTAACTTTTGTCCAACTTTGAGGCTCTGTCATTAGTCCTTAAAAGGCCCTGAGATTGCTCATGATCATCTTCATCTTGGATGTGATGTTGGCACTCCCAGTAGTCTCAGAGCTGTCACTCAAGTGACACTGTATAGTATTCCCCTTCACCCCTCTCCCACCAGCTTCATAAAAGATTGTGTAGGGAAGGGAGGGGAGGTGTTGCTGGGTCAGCATAGAGAGTATGAAGATACTGCCAGAAGAGGAGAAAGCTATGATATGCAATAAGGTAGGGGGCAGAGTTAGGGAATTGATTCTTCCTGGAGTAGTCAATTTTCTAGCAAGTTTACACTCTGAAATTTTTTTTATGGAAAACAAAAACACTGCAAGAAAGCATTTAAACTTTGTTTTACTTTTATCTGCATTTTTTATGTTAGTGACAGGGTCTCTTTAAACCTTTTAATAGAGACCTTTGATACGCAAGAGAAACAGTAATGAATAACTGCTCTGACTTTATTTTTGTGTGTGCATCATCTTGAGCTATTGTGCCCTATAAACACCAGACCTTTCAATGGCAGTAGGTAAGGAGACAGAAGAAAACAAGGAAAGGAGCACAGAGCTCCACCTGCTGGCTGGATAGAAGATAACATAATATCCAAATGCAAATGTGATGTTTACCTGAGTGAAAAAAATTTTTACAATAATTTTTTAGTCCTGGCCATGATAAAGAAAAAAAAAAAAAGGAGCTACAAAACCACTATACATTCCTTTTATCAGGGGGTTGGTCATCAATGAACTCATTAGGTGCTGTTACTATAATGGAGTAAAACCATTATTGCATTTTCTGTTCTCAGGGCTGGAATGCAATGTGGTGTACTTGAGGCAAAATCAGGGGTGTGGAATTCGTATCGCCCGACGCCGGGGACATGTAGTTCCGGGCGCCGGGCAAAAAATATTGCAATGAGAGCGAACAGATTCAAATGATATTTAAACGATAGTAATGCAGGAAACCATATGTCTCTGATCCTGCTTTGTGAGGGGAAATGGCAGATGGATATATGGATGGGAGAGAGTGCAAGACAGTCATTTTGTGAAAAGCTTGCTGCAAAACAGTTCAGCTGCATTCATTTATATCAACAGCATATGTCGTCAGCTTGTTTATCTTCTTCTGTACATGGCAAAAGTTCAGGACCATGTCCTCTCGACTTGGTAGATTTTTTGGATTTACAGGAAAGAGCCAGCTATATAAATCAGAGGTGTGTTGTTGGCTAATTCTTTGTAAGGGATAGAGAATCCTTTGTAAATATGTTTTTCTTCCAATCACTTTAATTTGAGAAGTAGATGATACAAATGTATATTTTTTATGTATTTGTATTAAACCTAATGGAATTTTGCTAAGACAGTTATTGAAAAGTGACTAGAAAAAGATAGCTAATGTAAGTCTGCCTGACACACTGAACAGGCATAGCATGTAACAGGTGGACTGGAGGTGGAACGTGCTTGTTGTTGTATTATTGCTATTAAAGAAAAATTCTGTGGTACGTTGGAAGCTTTTTCTTGATGTAACCCCTTCGCGCCTGCAATCTGTAGATTCATGTTCCCATGCATGATGCCCCGTGCAGATCGAACCTCAATCTATGTTCCAGTTTTGAAGGAGACAGTTCTATGCCTGTCAGGGGCGTAACTAGAACTAGCACAACTAGCAAAATTTTGTATGGGGCCCTGTGATTTCTAGTTACACCCACCTGATAACCCAAACAGCCGAACTTAGAGAGTGACCCTGCAGAGCCCACCATAGTGGGCATGTACACCTCTTATCTGTCAGCCCCCATCCGCTGTCCGCCTTCTTCTCCTCCACGGTTGCTGACGGGCCCAGCCTCCTGCGTCACTGGGCCCCGCCTCCTCAATTGCTGGGTCCCACCTCCTCTTTTGCTGGGCCCAGCCTCCTCCTCTGCAGCTGGCTATCACTGCACAAATCCCTGACAGATTGTCAGTGATCTGAATAGCAGCGCATTTCTCCTCACAGCCGCCAGTGACAGCCAGTAGCTTGAGATGCCATAGTGTTTTCCTCCCCACGCTGCTTTAAGGACTTACCTTAAATGATGCCTCTTGATCCGATCATCTTCCTTCCACTTGCATGCAGGAGTCCCTCTAGCGCTGGTGCCGGTCTCTGATCCAGCCCAGACTGCTGTGTCTTCTGTGTCCCACGGTGCCTGTCCGACGTGCATGCTCCTGGGTGCATGCATTCACCTCCACTGTGTCTCTCCTCTTCTCCCCGACGAAGATCACTACTGCGCATGTGCCCGCCCATCATCCTGCTCGGCCGCTCGAGAAGCTCCAGATCTTCAGACGGGAGCGAGCGGCGGAGACACAGGTAAGTAATTACCTTTTTTGGTAACTTTTTTAAAAAGATGTTTTTGCATATATCTACCACTTGCTAGCAGTAGATATATGCAAAAAACCTGAGAGTTTAATTATACCTTCAAGAAATTGCAGCAGAGTATCACACTATGACCGCTAACTTACAGCCCTAGAAATGTCAGTTTTGGGTGGATTGATTATAAATGAAAAATTGTTAAAAATCATAATTCTTTAAGATCATGAGAAACGCCTAGATGACTGTGACTTCTTAGAAGTAATAAAATTGACAGGTTCTAACCCGGATTTTACCTTGTGTGAATCCTGCAAATGAATTGTAGATCACATCTTGTATATAGAACTGTACGATGTCCATTATTTCTCATGTTTTTTAGTATATGACTTCTCTTACGTGTTTAAGAGAAAATACTGAGTGTTCTTTGTATGAGTGGGGTTTGTTGTATAGACTCTGTGGTTAATGTAAGGATGGATAATGCACGACAGTGGTAGTTTTCATTGTCTGTAATTATATGGCTTTGCCCTTTTTATATGCCTCTTATATCACATTTTAATGGTTTCCAAGATAATAATAGTATTTTGCATGCAGAGTGAAACATTGTGACTTGCTGGGTCTGTGTGAATTGAGCTTGTGACATTGCTAAAGCTGTTTAAAGTAGTTAAAAGGGAAAGCTAGTTGTATGTTTTAAAGGTGGAAAAAGTGTATCTACGTGTAAATCCATTTACACTTCTTCATCTAATGTGCAAACAACACACTTCCCATTATTGTGTGTATATAAGCAAATCTACATGGTTTTCTCACATTAACTAAAACCGCCAGGTTTATAAGCTACCGGCTAGCTGCAAATGAGGTACTTCAAATTGTGTTTATGTTTTAAATATTTCCCATTTTTTTCCACTTGTGCAACTTAAAGGAGAACTATGAGGTGAGTTCTTTTCACTGACCTCATAGTTCTAGCCGACCTGTGACAATGAGACTGTCACAGGTCGGCTCAGTAGATCGGGAGGTGAGCGAACACATACCGGCGTTCGCTCACTTCTCGATCCTGTCACGGCTCTCTGCCGTGACAGGGGAGGGGCTGGATTCCCCGCTCCGAGCCGCCAGCGCTGACTGGCGGAAGGGACGGGGGAGGGGGCGGGTACAGCTGGCTCTGCCTCTAGATAGGCAGAGCCAGCTGTCACTCACGCAGCTGGGCGGATCTCGACATCGATGTTGGGATCCGCTGCGGCGTCTCAGTATACCGCGAGCTGCAGCTCGCGGTATACTGAGCTTAGGGTGACGGGAGGGCGCTAGTTTGTGTCCTCCCATTACCCTAAGGAGAACTATGTGGCAAAGCCCTGACCCCATAGTTCTCCTTTAAAGAGAAATTACAGGCAACAACTAAAACCAATTTTCAATACTGATAATGCTATCCAGCAAATACTGCGGCTGTGAAAAAACTAGACAGCAAACAATTTCCCAGCATACTCACCAGCCAGCCTGCAAAAAAACACTGTTTAACTACGAAGGTTAAAAACAGAGGTCTTACGGTAGTTGCACGTTTTCTGCAGAATAGAGCCACACTGCCTCGTCAAGACCCCTCACTACCCAGAAGGTACAAAACCGAAGCATGACAATTGGTGGTCCGGACACACTTTTTTGCTTTGTGTCCAAACCACCAAAAGAAAAGATTTTACGGTAAGTATAAAAATCCTTATTTTTTTTGTGTGTGCTAAAGTTCTGCTTTAAGAATGAGGACAAATTGCGCAGAAAACCAACATATAGAGAAAGTAATCAAAACATTTATCAATTGTTCATTTTTCATGTCCAGCACATTAAGGCTTCTTTTAAAGAGTATTTAAAGACGGTGCTAATTTATACTTTCTAAATAATGTATATGTGCACATATAGCTGTCACAAGCTGTCACTGCCCTTGCCGGTCCCGAGATCCGCTGTGCCCGATGCGGCCGGGACCGGCACGGCTCTGTGACAGGAGATCAAAGGGAGTTCAGTACACGAACTCCCTTAAAAATATAGAGTACATTCTAAACATTTTAATTGCAAATTTAAATTGTTTATATGATTTTGCATTTAGCCACCGTAAGTAAACGGCTAGACGGGAGCCTTATAGGAGCAGGAGGACGTCTTAAGACGTTCTTCCCCTCCACCCACTCGTGCGCGGCGCTTAGCGTGCACATGAGTGGGGAAACTGTCAAAAATGTAAACAGCCAGCGATGGCTTTTTACAGTTAAGCAATCGGGCTTCTCTCACTTGTAGTAGGTGCAGCTTTAGACCCCCCCCCCCCAGCTGTCACTGCCGTTGCCGGTCCCTGAAATCCGCTGTGCCCGGCACGGCTGCTCTGTCACAGGAGATCAAAAGGGAGTTCGGGTTCACAATCTCCCTCTGATCTCCTATTACATCACTTCCGCATTCAGCTGTCACTCCCAGCTACAGAAGCTGAGGAGAAGCTGGTGAAGCAGATCTCTGCTTCATCAGCTTCTCTGGGGGTCCCTAGGTGACATTAGGGGTCTTGGAGACCCCTGATGTCTCCATAAAGAAGAGCTGTCATGTAAATTCGCTATAATTTGATGGCAATAAAGTTAAGTGTACAAAAAGTGTACAAAAAAAAGTAATTAAAAAAATTAAAGAAGCATACATTTAAAAAAAAAAAACACAATTTTTTTTTGTTAAGTCCACCGCCCTCCACATACCCACGCAAACATGGTTCATGTGCGCCTACGTGCAAAAATGACTATTGCGCCTATTGTGCTGCACATGTTACATAGAGCAATAACACAGAGTTAGTGAGATCAATCATTTTAGGGCCATTCATTACTGATAACATTAAACTGATGAGCAGTAAAAGTGTTTAAAGCGTCGCCTATGGCTAATTTTCGTTGTGGTTGTTTTTTGGGATTTTGCCATAGTTTATGACCTCTCATGTACAAGCTACCACTATACTAAAGAAGCACAAGCCAAATGGAGGGGACCCGTTTTGGGAGCATGAAAACCTAAATCATGCAGGAGTTGGTGTCTTTCAATCTTTTGCGTATCAAGCAGTTCAAATGAGATTTTTTTTATATATAGATGATTAGACCTCTCCTATAATAAAACTGTACAAAGGGACAAGTGCAGTAATCCATACGAAATTCTATTTGAGCTGGTCTTGTTCAGTAAACAGGTCTGTTTGTGGTTTTTTTCTGCACTTTGCATGTCAACATTGCTGTGTTGCCTTATTGAAAAAAATCCAATAAGTCAAAACATTTACTTGTTTCTGACACACTGCTGTCTATCCTCATGATATATGAGCACTTCCACATCTGAATACAGAAGCATGGTAAGCATTAAAGAGCTGCATAAACAGTTATTTCATTACTGTCGGAATGTTGTACTAGCTTCTGCATATGAACATATGAAAGGTTTACATGACTGGTATTTGTGATGACTTGCTCATTGTGTATGTTTAGTTGTACAGTACCCGTATTTAGATTTGGATGAACATTTGGAGTTGATGTGCATTTTTCTGGGGGAATTTGTTTCATATTATTATTATTATTATACGGGATTTATATAGCGCCAACAGTTTGCGCAGCGCTTTACAATATAAGGAAGACATTACAATACTGTACAATTCAAGACAAGATGGTAAGGAGGGCCCTGCCCGTGAGAGCTTACAATCCAAAACATATATAGTAAATTAAGACCATGATATTGGTTTGGAAAAAATGGCAATGATATTTCGTGCTTTATGTGGCGAGAACTTGTAAAAATATAGTTTTTATTTCCTATGATTCTAAAAATCCTAGACATTTGATACAAGAAATCAGTGATTACTTTGTACACATACAACAGTCTCGCTTGTTCCTTTATGCAGCAAGAGGCAAATTCCAGTTCAACAGTGTGTATACTGAGCCCTTTCCAAATCTAATCATTGTTCTGTGTCCGATCCCATTTCGAATTGCATGAAAAGATTAAGCTTCATCTGCATCTTGACACGGTAAAAGCCAATGTGTTTTTTAGGCCCCAAGACTCTGACCAGCCATAACAGCTCTTTAATTCCAGCATTACAATACCTAGCAATAAAAACCGTGTGCTAGGAGGCTCTCACTTTGTTTGTTCGGTACAGTAGTCCCCTGGCAGCTGTTGTAGGTTTAATATTCTGCAGAGTAATCATTTTCAGTGTTAGGAATTACTTCTTGGGGCTGAGCTGGAAGGAAAGTGTGAGGCCGCCATTGTAAAGCAGAGGTAATCAGTGATCAGCATCTCCCTGCTGAGAGGTTAGCAAGCACCTTTGCTGCAATAACGGAGCGGTTTCTTGTAATCATATACATGGACGGAGTAAGCACCAAAACCACCATACAACAGAGAGGTTCTAGTGAAATAACACACATACTTCTTATCTTTCTATAACAGCGATACAAGGAGCACAATGACATACAAGGGGCACCAAAAAAATGCTTCTCTTGACACCTTTTTGACAGTTTTCTGTTCTTATCTCTAACTCATCACCATCAGCCAAGGAAATAATTTGATTTTCTGACAGATGCACATTGAAAAGAAAACATTGACTGACCCCTATGTGCTTTTGTGTGTATTGATGTAAACTGGCCGCACTTGAATGGTTTGGTTGTCTGAAACAATTGTTTTTGATGCAGAAGTTGAAATTGCGTTGTGTATGGAGGAGAGTGAAATAAGAAATACAAATCTGGACGACCAAATCATTCAGAAAGTAGTTCTGTCTTGCAGGAGAGGTTGGACACTTTATATAGTTGGCAGTGTATACTCCTGACTTCTTTTAGTCACTTACAATGCATAGTAAACAAGGTTCCATTACAGTACTCAGGCATGTAGCATTCTTTTGAGAAAAAGTCAAAGCAATAAAGCGCCACGGGCAATCACTCCTCAATGGGGTATAATCTTGGGCATGCTGCGGGATGCTGCCCCAAAACAGCCGGGGGAGCTGTGAAATCTGGAAAGTAAGCACAAAGGAGGGCGCCTTTCCTGGTGCAGATAAATTTTATTCAAATGGTCATGACAATAAAAAGGTACTCACAAACATGAATGAATAAAAGCCATGGAGTAATAGATCGATGGCAGGCTAGTGGACATTACCTGAACGGTTCCTATGTGCGGTTATCTTTGACAAAATTATGTCAGAGAGAAGCCTTCTTGATTTACTCTCTGAAACAGCTTACACCCTAGTAGTCTAAATGAGGGCCTAGAGTTGGTGTCGTCCCTGTAACTTTTCAGTGTGGATCCACGATTATGTCTTTCATAACTAATTGTCATGTACACTCCCCATCTCTTGTGGTCCCGACAGTCCTCCTATACCACATGTGTCCTTCAAGACAGGTAGGGCGTGAAACCTTTTCCATATGTCATTATCCATACAGTCACATTCAGTGTCCAGCCTTTCCATACTTGGAGGTCCTCATACTACTGCACTTTTATATACAAATAATTTTTACATTGGTTTTACCTTCTCTTTGGTACCCGCTTTTTATATACTTTCTCGTTGGTACCGGTTTTTTACATATATATATATATATATATGTTGCTATACACATCGTTTTATTATTTTATATTTTTATCTTTATATAAGCTATATGTTAATTACATGTTCGATACAGCTTACATGTATGTGGTGGTCATCAGCTCTCTATAGTGTCACCTTCCCTCTATTAATCCACTCTTGGGGACTGTGTTTCCCACAGTGCTACATTTTTTCAGCACTGTGGGACCCCTTGGTAACATTTGCCAAGTTGTGGTGACCCCCAACGGTAAAATTTAGGGATGACGCGACTGCTGCAGCGACATCTGGCGGTGTGGCGGGAGAACTGACACTGCTGCGCTAGGAGAGGGCTGAGGAGGACTCTCACCTAGCACAGCAGAAATCACACAGCGACCCACAGGTTGAGAACCACTGGCGTACGCCGTCAGAATAAAACAAAAAACCACCATAGGAATGCATAGCTAGATTCCTATTGGCTATTTCACTTTGCAATAGCCAATAGCAAACTAGCTATTGCACCCACCCTCTGCTGCTGTCAATCACTAGAAGAGGACTTCAGCTCCCCCTCTGCTGATCGCAGGGAAAGATTTACTCTGCTCACTCGAGCAGAGTAACCCTTTCCGGGAGGAAGTGTTTCTCTCCCGGGCGGTCTGGAGCCGCTATCTAATAGCGGGAGACTCCCGGGCGACCCCTGGCAAATCGTCATTCGACCCCCGACGGGGTCGCGACCCACAGGTTGAGAACCGCTGACCTAGATGCTAACAAATCTCTGATAGACTTGTTGCTGTAGATAAACGTAATCAAACTATGACCTCACAAGCCCTCAAAAGAGTCCTTCAGATCTTGTGGCTGCAAAATTCTAAAGGGGGGCATCCCATATTGGAAGAACTGAACTGTCTGCCCGCACTACTAATTTTTCTTAGATGAGAGGGGATCTGTAAAAACCTCCAAAAAAAATCCAAAATATAAGTTGTAAGGAAAGTTATCTCCATTGTTATACCTTAGTGATCAAAGTGAGTTGTCACCCACTCAGACCATACAATTGGATGGAAGGGGCTGATTGCTGCCTTTTACCTAATTAGCACACATAGGTTTTTGGTAATGACAATCTTCAAAACCTAATAACAGTTTCAAGATAAAAGGTAAAGTAAATTATAAATCCGCACGTAAGAACAATGGTCTTGGCTGTTCTTCTATATTTAGAACCAAAACACTGACTCTCTATGCCTACCAGTACCAGTAGCACCATACAAAGAACCAAGTTCTAATTACCGTACTCCCCCATATTTTACCTTAAAACTGACATGTTGAACAACTCTTTTGTGCCATCAGGCATATACAGAAAGTTTGATAAATGGTTATTACTTTTTCTTTACATTTTTTTTTAATGAGTGAAATACACACATCTGTCTCAGGCGAGCCCTCTCACTTCCAACCATGTTAATTGGCAGGCAACTGCATAGTCTGGAAGGTCCAGGGAGACAACAAGAAAATATAATCCAAACCTAGAATAAGCAAAAAATATGATACAAACCTACGAAGTCTTTTGCCATGGGTACAATCCTTGACAGTAACAGACTAACAAAACTGCTCATTACACTAAGAAAGCCATATCAACAATGAAGCATCAAGTGGTGGTAGCATCATGCTGTAAGGGATGCTTTCCATTTTCACTAATAGGGATGCACCGATACCGTAAGGAAGCCGGGCAGCATATAACAACTTACCCCCTGGCTTCCTGTTTAGTTGGGAAGCCGGGCGGTGTCATTATAGGCTGCCCGGCTTCCTGATTGGCCGGGAAACTGGCTCAATATTTCCTCGTCACCAAGTGAGGAGGGAGCATGAAGCCGGCTTCCTGGCCAATCAGGAAGCCGGGGTAGGGGGGGCGTGTCATTTCCCGCCCCCAGCTTCCTGATTGGCCGTGAAGCCAGATTCATGCTGTAGACGAGGGAGCATGGAGCCGGCTTCCTGGCCAATCAGGAAGTCGGGCAGCGTGTAATGTCTCACGTAACTGGAGTGTAACTACTAGTATCGGTATCGGTGCATCCCTAGTCCTGTGTTTAGGATTAATTAATATATAAAGGCAGCCAACTATGCAGCCAACTATGGGACAATTTTTGAGGCCTGAGACTTAAGCATACTGTTCACCTTCCAACAGTACAAAGACACTAAACACACAGCTAAATCTACATGGTTATACAAAGCCCCCAGATTAGCAAAATGGTATAATTAAAGTCAAGCCCTCAATAAGTCAGGAGTCTGTGTCCAGACGAAAATTGCTAAATCTTTAGAAAAAAAACAAATGTTCCCTTTTTCCCTTGTTTTTGCATTGTTTTCTTCCAATTTTCATCAACAATTTAAACACCTAGTAAGAGACTAACTGGTTATACTTAGATAGGGTTAAACACAGTATTCTTGTGTACGACAGTGTTAGAAGTTTGGAATATGAGCTCATTTGGGTGTAAGGACTGATATGAATGGGTTTTATGTACTCTTTGCAGTGCTGTTTAAAAATCCAAGTCGTAATGGGATGTACAATTAGGTATATGGTATTTAGTAATAAAATAGTAAAATGCATGGACATTCCAAAGTAGAAGTGCAAGGTTATTTTCTTTTTAGTAAAATACCTTATAGCTTCAGGGATGATGCAATGTTGTACAGAATATTACACTATGTCTTGTATATCCCTGGAATGGGTGTCCTCATATTTTTGTTTGGTTTGTTTGCCTAATTGTCGTTGGGAATGCACTGCATCACATTAAGTATATTTTTGTTTTTTTAACCAATGTCTCATAATAGCTTGGAGTGAACAACAAAGCAGTTCTTGCATTGAGCCCAACTGTTAGCCCTGCCCAAGAGCAGAAACCATAAGATGCCTTCTATAATCTTAATTTTTTTAAATGGATATTTTCAGTACAGTACTAACAAAACAAACCAGGTCAACAATAATGTTGAACATTAGAACAACATGCTTTTGTGCAGACTTTGTCATGCACTCCTATGTTTATACACTGGTCTCTGCCTACTACCCAACCCAAATATTCTTATGATTATTAAGACATCAAAATACAGTAACACATTTTCAGCACTTCTTAGTACAAAGCCTGACTGAAGTTGGTTATACCAGGGTCAGAACCATTGTTAATGCCCCCGCTCATTTTTTCAAACTTATTTGGCCATGCCCAGCTAATATAAAGTTGTTTGTATTTGGGTAATTCGTCAGCGATGAGGTTAATGAAGGCTTTCGTGTCCAAAGCTAGTGGGTCTTTCCTTTTTTTCAAAGGTAAAAATATCTTTCTGGTGTTGATGTGTTTACCTGTTTACCTGTTTACCTATGACTTTGTAATATAGCAAGGAGGTAGAATTCTGGGAGGTGAGGCAGATCAATCCTAAGACCTACATTAGCTAGAAAATGCTTCCGTGCTGATTTATTTTCACTTTGATGCCACATTTGATGGATTAATTTAAAAATTTTTTTTTTTAATAAAGGACTTTTTTATAAAATTTTAATAAAAATTCTTTGAGTTCTTTTTTCAAATAAAGTCTGGACTGGACTTTTTATACCCCTTACTCATTCACAAAAAGGGGGGGTCGCATCTGGGTACCCCTTTATTAAAGGGGTACCCTTATGTGAAAAAGCCCCCTGCCTGCACCCCCACAACCAGCACCCCAGGGCTTGTAGGGAAGAGGACCTTGTCCCCATCGGCAAGGGGACAAGGTGTTTCTCCAGGGAACTGTATTTGTTAAAGTTTTTTTGTCACTGATTCATGTCCTCCAGGGCAGTACCCGAATCCCCATACACTTTTTAAGGCCAATAACTTGCATATAAGCCCTCTTAAAGGGGACAATTGTTTTTGAAAGTTCTACCCCCATAGACTTGCATTGAGTTCGAATTTACATTTTTTGGAAGTTCCAAAGTTTGAATTCGAACCGAACCCTGTTCGGCCCATTACTAATAGAGATCACAAATATTGGCTTCAGAAGGGGGAGGGAAAATGAAGGCATGGAGTTTTCCCTATATACCTATTGTGAGTAGGGAGTTGGGGGCTGAAATGTTGGGGCTATCTTTGGGTAAAGCCAGCACTGCGTGAGAACAAGCCAGCGTTGCACTAGACAGACTGAGCTAAGTTTTGCCTTTCTCGCAAGCCAGCAGGACCTAGCTCTGGCTGTCTCGCACAAAGCCGGCTGTCAATACAGTCACATCCACTGCTACATTACCATGCAGTGCCAACATTGTCCAGCCCTGTTTTAAACTGTCATACACCTATAAAAGAATTAAAAAATAAAATAGTAACTGTATGTAGTCACTCCCCATCCTTAGCATACCATAACTGTCTGTGATAAGGCAGGCACAACAAACTGGCAGCTTTCCTCCCACTGGCTGTAAATGACTGTAAAGATCACAAACAAACAAAATAAATTTTGGGAGTCTGACTTGGGTGAGCAACCAGTTTAGTTATTTGCAACCTTCCTAGCTCAGAGCCTAAGGCCAGATTTAGGCTGGATGCACACTTCTATGTTGCGGTAAAACGTGTGTTACCACAACTTGCAGTAACGCACGTAAGCAGCTATGATACATCAGAGACTTTATGTGCTAACTAATAGAGGAGAATAGGTGAACTTGCCTATTTTCATCCAGGGTAGTCATAGGTGCTGATTCAGCAGATATAGAGAAGAAAAAGTTTTCAAAAGTCAGTCCTCTCAGAGAAATACAGTGGGCTAGGATACCCGGCTGCTTTGCTTTTCCTTTAAATTGGCTCCGATATCTGTCTCAGATTATATAGACTTGAGAAATCCACAGTCACTTTCTCTCGAAGAAAACTGGCCCTTTGGTTTTCTTCTTTTTGGAAACTCATTTCTCTGTCGTTTATTGTCATGGAATTGGTAGACGTCTCCAATTTCCATATTAATAGAAGATAAAGATATCCAAGACCACAGTGCGGCTTTCATCTGCTTTGAATATTGTTGATGGGAAAGCCAATCAAAGTGGAAACAATAGGAGAAAGCTGCAATACAACACTTCAATATACTTTGAAGACCAATCTCCTTAAAAATAGAGCCTTGCCGCACACTGTGGCGGCTTCACAGATACATTATTTATTGTAATTGGGGTCACACATCTGATGTACTTCATTGTAAAATCTGCTGTACACAGCCACATCAAGTCTGTAGCTATAAAATGATTTGTGATGTGCAGACAGTATTGATGCTGTGAACAACAACTGTAAAATTGTTGTATTTGAAACATGGGGTCGATGGCTTTATAAGTGTAAACTGTAGTACTCCCTGTAGCAAATTAAGACATAGAAAGGAGTTTAATTATAATTGTTGAAAGAATATGTGTGGCTTGCCTTATGACCATACTTACAGCAGCTTGTTGTAATATCTCCTTATATAATTAGATTGAACGAATTCCACTACACTGATTTGTTGCTGTGTTGCAAAAATCGTATCACATTTTCATCTTTTTGTGTTCATTACTGCATGATGAGTATCTTTTTCTCTGTATGTATCTAAAAATCACTAATTCAATTGAGTTGAAATAGAAACACCCCTGTACTTTTCAGTATTACTTTAACTGTAGGGTAAATAACCATGGACAGATTTGTTTGTCAACATTACTTCAGTATTAATGTAAAAAAAAAAAGAATGCTGTTCTGTAAATACCAATAGGCAGTCATAGCAATCATTGCTGTTTTATAGCCACATGGGGCTGCTCTATTATAAAATAGTGTAGTTTATATTTTTCATATTCCCTTTCACCAAATGAAGCTCTTAAATTTGTCCCAATTTGTTACACAGAAACCTTTAATGCCATATTTTAAATTACTAATATCTGGCCTGTAAACTCTATTCTCCAGTATTTGAGCATCTGTCTATTATTTGTTCTTTTATAACTTGTACTTTTTTTCTTAAATTTTTACAACCATTTGGGAACTTTAAGGCTGTGTAACTGATAATAGGTAAGCAAGCCTTTATCTGCAGTAATAGAACCACTGGGAGCTGTAAGAGACTGTTTTTTTTGGTATGGATTTATTATACTCTGTACATTAATAAATAAGCTCTTGAGCTTTTATGTTAGCTACTTATGTTGTATCACTGAATGTTAACAGAATCCCATCAATCAAACTCCTGCTGCAAGTGATACATCTGCCTGTATTCCTGGACCATCTGATCATCTTAGGCTGTTGCTGTAGATGGTATGAGATATGGCTGATACCCATTGTCTGCTACTCTCATCAGGAGAAAAATTATATGTTTTGCTTAAAGTAGAACTGCAGACAAATGGATAAAAACACAGTTGAAATGACATAATTGTGAAATTTCTTACCTACCAAAAAATATGTCATTCTGTTCAGATTCCTAAAGCAGAATTCCTGGTCTGCTAACAAAGCCGGGTTCTTACCTCAGTTTTTACTACTGCAGTTACTGTAAATACGTTTGGTCAAGGACCACTCCACCTTGTGACTGGATAGTGAGGAAATGAGAACTTACCGATAAGGTCAACTCTGTGCTCTCTCCTCCTATCGGCTAATCCCCTGTTCACTGTGCAATGTAGTAATCTTCTTACAGTACTCATCCTCTGTTGCTCTTCTGGAACTGCAGGAGGCTAATAAAAAGACATACAACAGTACCAAATAAGAATACATTTAGATATATTTTATTGATTACATAACTGGGTTAGATGGAGGTTACGTTATATTGGCTTATACTTCTGCTTTTGTTTCTTTAATTTTTGGCATGTTTAACCAGTTGACATCCGCGGTGTTAAACCCCCTTCCATAAGTATTATTTTCATCCAAAGTAACCACATAAACAAATGCAATTTGAAGTAAATATCTCTTAACATAACAAGTAAACAAATGTAAACTTAAGTAGTATAGAAGGCACCATTAAATGCCACATCCTATGTTAACAATGCCAGCTCACCTCTACAATACACCACTGATGCTCCTAAACATCCTATGCAAATACAGTTGGGCAAAAAAAGTATATAGTCAGCCACCAATTGTGCAAGTTCTCCCACTTAAAAAAGATGAGAGAGGCCTGTAATTGGCATCACTGGTAGACCTCAACTATGAGAGACTATGAGAAAACAAATCCAGACAAATCGCATTGGCTGATTTGGAACAAATTTATTTGCAAATCGAGAAATGAGCGAACGCCGATATGTGTTCGCTCACTTCCCGATCTACTGAGCCGACCTGTGACAGTTTCATTGTCACAGGTCGGCTAGAACTCATAGTTCTCTTTTAAGGAACAGCAGTTTTTATGTAAATATAACGATTGCGCACAAACCATCATACACACTGGGTAGTATTGGATAAAGATTCACAATTCCACATAAAAGGTCACAGACCACTATTTATATACTGTGGCATTGTGAGGCAATACCACGGTGTTAGGTGGCCTCAAAGTCACCCAAGGTTCTCAGCCAGAGGGGCTGAGTGGCTCCAGGAAGACATTACTGGTATCAGGAGAGAACTGCCTTTTCAGTTCTTTCTGGGTTTTCTGGATCAAGGTTGGGATCCTGGAGCCGGGAGATTTCTTAGAGCTCTGGGTGGGAAGAAATCTCCATTCCTGGGTCCATGCTTTGGTGGTGACCAGCACCTGATTGTGCACCTGTTTACATCCCTCATGAAGTGTGTGCTGGGATGTGTTCAGGGCCCCACCTGTGAGTCAGGAGAGCTCCACCCCGGAGTCAGTGTGGAGGCCAGGGCAGCAGGGAGCTGCGGGTTTGTGAACCATATTGAGAGGATTGGCATGTTATTGCCGTTGTCTGGAGGAACCAGACAGTGGCCCTAAAGATTGAGGCCGGAGCAGCAGTGCTGCGAGAGAGACTTGTTAAAAGACTGGGACACCTTAAGTGTACGTGACAAATCGAGGATTGGTGAGCCCCTATCTGTTATGCTACAGCAGGCTATTTATGTTGGATTTCGTGTTATCTTTCGTTTTGAAAGCAAATAAACTGCATTGTACTTGCACCTCCGGTCTTCAGTGGAGTGTCCTTGTTACAATACATAAATATTCTTGTTTCAAACAAGACTTCTTCATACCCCCATCTAGACAAGCAAAGTTGTAGACATCACAATGCTGGAGCTTGGTAGCTGTCCATTCAGTACTGAATTGTGGCAGTCAGGAGGAAGTGTTACCTGTGTGATAAACCCAGAAGCACCATGTTATGACAGGGCTCTGGTGGGTAATCACTCAGCGTGGCAGGGAGTGCTGAGGAGAAAAGTGCGGGCACCTTATGATTCCTCCTGTGTGGCCTGTATATTAAAGTGGAACTTCAGCTTCAGTTCGAAGATTTATTTAGTGTTAAATGAGGGACACAGAATTTCGGATTATGTTGAGTAATGCCAACCCGGTATAACCCCTCCTACTTCCAGGATGCCTTCGTTTTTTGATAGTATCGTATCCTGGGAGGATGGATGCCTTTTCCCTGATCTGCTGAGAAACGTCTACCCCAGGGGAGCCCACAATTTTTTGTGTTAAGATCTCATTTTCAAATGACGAGCTCAATGAGATCTACCAAGGAAAAAAAACGTTTATTTTAAAAACAAATTTAAATGCTTACTGCGACTACTGCATGTATCTTCCTATTGAATACACCTAATAATTTGAATACAGATGTTCAGTTTTAACAATACACTCAAAATGCCCACAGCACAATCTATCTCTTCCGGCTGTCTTCCCCCGCTCTCTCTCCTGGCTGCCTCTCCTCACTCTCATCCCTGGCTGTCTCCCCTGGCTGCCCAGATTTCGGATGCTACCAAAAATAGGAGGAAAACATGTGCTTTTGTGTTTAATACATACACGCATGCTCTGTTAGTTTTCTTGAGAATAACATAAACAACTTTTACATTTCTCACTGTATTAAAAGACCGTGGACAGGATGAAGATTAGGAAGTTTTTTTGAAGTAGAATCATATGGTCACCCTCATGGTTTAGGTGTCAGCTACCAGGCAGGGACAGCGAGCCGACTTGTGATTGCCATCTACCAGCTTTAGCTTTGGGAACGACTGGTAGATCGCGTTCGTCCTAATAGGCACCCCTGGTCTACCTTTTTGCTAGTCATTTTTTCATTAAACAAGATTATGGTTTCTTCAGTTAGGATTCTACAAGCTGCTTGACCCCGCTGAGCTGAACAGTTGCAGGGCTAGCCAAAATGTGACCTTTCAGGCACTGGGCTATGCATTGTAAACATTAGTGTGCTGTGTTTATTAGCTGCAGAGTGCTTTCAGGGTCCAGAGCCCTGCCACTGCCTCTGGTGTGACCCTGTCTCTGAAGACTCACTGTGTGAGTAGGCTGATTTTCTCAATTAGTGGACTATAGTTTAGGGAGTAGATATCAGTCGCTTTGCCCCCCAAATAAACTACGGAACGTTGCTGAATTTTGATCAACAATTCCGGAGGCCAGGAGGAAGTGTCCAACGATTTATGAGGGGGCAGTAAAAGAAGCTCACTCTTATTGAAGTTAATCTTTAGCCCTGCAAAGGATCCAAAGTGGTTAATATGCTGTAAGACTCTAGGTATCTGGGCAGAAGCTCCGGCAGCTCACTCGCTGCCCTCGCCTCTATTCTCATAGGGACCGAACAGCAGTGAGTGTATAGCCGAATGCCACCGAGCATTGATGTCACAGCCGGCTCCGCCCAGTTGTTATCGTTTAATGACAGATCAGCGTCCCTAGGTCATTTTGTGGCGCTGATCTATCATTACAACTGGGCAGAGCCAGCCATGAGATCACTACTGGCTCCGTCCAGCTGTCATTTGTGGGGCGAATGGCAGGCCGTTTGACACGCTTCAGCTGTCACTTTGGCTCAGTCCAGCCCAAGCATATGCCTTCGGGTCGGCTGAGCCACTCGGCCGCCTTCGGCAGCTGTAGGGCTATTGTGAATAGCCTGTACAGCAACCCTTCTATTCGACCGAACCGAAGGGCTTCGGTGGCCGAAAAATCACCCGAAGGTACGACTGGATTCTTCCGCTCTTTCGTGAATAACCCCCATAGATTTGTTTTAAGTGGGTATAGCTTTACTTTACCAAGTCTATAGCTTTCACATATATATGAAATAAAAAAAGACAATAGTTTGCCTTTAAGTGCAGTATGGCTACTCAATATAGTGTGCTTTGTTGACCTGATTTTTTTTTTCTTGGCCTTTTTGATGGCTGTTTACTTGGGAACCTCAGTTTAGAGTGATAGGAAGCTGTGATAATCAATGGAAATTCATCAGAGCAGTAGTTCTCTCTGAATGTTTAGCTCTGCAGTTTCTCTGTGCACAGAAGTGTAGAATTGATTTTTAATATATTTCCAGGTATTTTTATGAAAGATGCAGTATTCTGAAAGATCGACACAATTTTAAAACCATAATACTGTAACATAATAATTGAGGCAATTTAGGCAGTTGTAAGATACTGAAATATCAGAAAATTGATGTGGGGCCTCATACATGAACAAGTAATAGAACATTATTATTGGGTGAAATCTCCATAGTCTGTGATGTGAGGCACACCTTCATGCTGCATCATGAGAAGTTCCAGACCCTCTGTTATAATTGCTTTTACTTAGATTGTTACATATTTGCCCCTAAACTGCCTGTTTTGTTCTCGTACCATTAGTTAATCTTTAGTAACCAAGGAAAACAAAAGATGATGGCCTACCTGAAAACTAATGACACAAAGCCACTTGTGAAGACTTGATTTGATTTAGAAACTAGCCTTGAAAGATTTTCCTCCCCTGTAATAGAATACAAAATAGGGCATTATTTAGTTCATAGACATAATGTCAGCATAGCGACTTTGCTGATGTGGACCCTCAGCTACAATATAAGGAAAGGCAAAAGGCATTCCTAAAAAAGTATAGTCTGAAAGCTAGCTTTCAGTAGGACCAAGCAACATGGACTATGTAAAGCAGGGAGCTGGATCAGCAGAGTAGGAACGAGATCAGATCACATGGGAAGACATGGAAACTGCATCTGGATCAAACTGGAATGTATGAGATGGAGTACAGTCAGAACTCCTCAAAGCATGAAGTTGGTTCCATGTGAGAACAGGTAATATGGGATCTCCTGGGGACCACACATAGAGCCAGCTGGTAATTGCCAGCGACTGCCTTATGGAGGTTTGGGCTTAGCTGTGGCCTGACTCCTGATCACAACCCCTTAGTTTACCCTGCTCAAGTCAGGAAGGCACGTAGAAACAGTCCAGAGATCAGGGCTGGCTGCAGAAACAGATGGTTAGGATACAAGCTAGAGGTCAGGGCAAGGCAGCAAATATGGATAACCAGGAAACAAAGCCGTAGGTCACTACACAGGAATCAATGGAAGGTTGTAGGTTGGCTAGGTGAAAGGCTCCCGAGGGGCTCAGCAGACCGTTGTTAACAGCATTACTAAAATCTGCCAGAGTTTAAAAAAGCTGGGTGAAAGAAAGAGCCCACTCTGACTGGCCACAGGATAATACAAGGCAGAACACCAGCGATGGGCTGCATCCCCATCAGAAGAAGAGCCCATTCAGGCTGGCTGCAAGGTCAGGGGACAGAAGTCACACAATGGGCTCTGGCCAGTCAGGAAAAGAATGCCATTCTGACTGGTTGCAGGTGAGAGTAGATGAGCGCCACTCTGATTGGCCACAGCCTATCAGAGGGTGACACTGATCTGACAGAAGGCAACTGCGACACTCCAGGTAAAATCCGGAAGTGTCCATGACTACACTTCATTGAGGCAGAGATGGCTCTGGACAGTTGCAGGAAAGTAGCACTGCCACATAGTTTGTGGATAGTTTGCAGTATAAACCGTTTCACCAGATATGGCAGCATCACACAACATTATTTACTGTTGAATGTGACAGACAGACAGACAGACAGACACTCACAACCTTTTTGGAAGCACACACAGCAAAAAAGTACAGCGTACACAGAGGCTTCTACAAATTAGTTTTCTGTATTTTCACTATGGGTCATGGCTTTTTGTGAAGGCTGATTTAACAAGAATAAGTCAACTATTTTAAGAAATTGCTATTAAAAATGGGTGCAAAAGGGACATACTGTGCAGAAGCACATTTTGCTGTGTTTTCTCATCAGTATCTGCCTGCTTATCGGAATTTCGCTGTACGACAAAAGCAATTCTGGTGGAACTGATTTGTCTCCCTTTGCATATGTTAAGTCATTCTGAACAGGGACTAGGTAGAGCCACCTTCTGAGTGTCTTCAGTGTACAATTAAAACAGCACCGTCATTCAGGTGCTCTAGAATAATGCTCTTATGTTTGGAACTCTTAATGCAGACTCTCCAGTATCCATAATCTAGGTCAATGTCAGCTAAATTCTAAGTAATGATAAGTGAACCGAGCAAAATTCTGTTTACTGGATGTTAGCCGAACCCAGCTGGAGATCCACAAACCCAAAACATAGCAGTGAACCCTTTTAAAGTCTATGGTAGCTGAATCTTGTAAGCTTTTTCTGGCCTTTTTCAAAGCTAATTTGCAAACTTTTGTTAAAAAAAACTGATTGGGAGCTGGGCACTATCATGGGGGAAATGTACCAATGCCAAAACCACAAAAAAATACAGTTCAATGGGGAGAGGATCTTTTAATGCTTAAACGGGAACATTAAAAGTAAATTCTTTATTTAACATGCTTGGAGGATGCCTTATACCTGCTTGTGACATTGCCCAAGTATAATGTAATTCTGGGAAAGTGACAAAAAATGACCAATCTTTGTTTCCTGGTTATCCATGTCTGCTGACTGGCCTGCCCTCTGGCTTGTATCCTGGCCATCCATGTCTGCAGCCAGCTATGATCTGATAATCCCATATGCAGACCACCACCTTCACGGGCCAGAGATGCCAGGTGGGGGGCCCTTGTCCCAATCAACATGGGGAAAAAGTGCCTTGCAAGGACACTCACAATGGTGAGGGCATGTGGTCTAATATGGTTTGGGGGGGGCATACTCACTGCCTTCAGTTTTTCTTAGCCAGCTAGGCTGCGTGCATTGATGAGGGCCTGGTATGGCTTTAGGGGGGAACTTTGTCATTTAAAAAAAAAAGCAATACTACACTTTTTTTTGTAAACGATGTGTACTGTTCCTTTAAGAAAACAAAAGGAGTGGGGTTCGCCTAATCTACACCAGACCCTTATCCAGGCATGCAGCCTTTCTGGCCAGTAAAGGAGGGGAAGTGAGCATGTGTCCACTTCTGAACAATATCAAGTCACATGCCCCCAACATTGAAAGGGGGGGTTATAAAAGCCCCCTCCCGTTTGTAAAGCACCTTGTTTACATGTTGATATAAACAAACAGGCCTGAGATCCTGGGTGATGTCGTTGACCAAATTTGGTCATGGCCATATAAACCATTATTCCCGGCCTTTTCCTGTAGGTTCAGCAGCCGGCTAAGGAACACAATTTGCAAGGGGAGTAGCAGCAGGATGCCAGGCCTTGTTCATTACTATTGACCCTGGATCTGCATTGCTGTGCAACAAGATTCATATTAAAGTTACATCAGGAGACTCTTTTTTTTTTTTTTTTTTTTTTTTTTTTTTTTTTTTT
>NW_017306880.1:636882-717153 GCF_000935625.1 Nanorana parkeri
TTTTTTTTTTTTTTTTTTTTTTAATTTTTTTTTCTATGGTGTCTTTGCTTTTATTTACTAATTCACATTACTATGTACCCCTTACTCATTCATGAGGGGGGAGGGCCAGATATCTGGGGGCCCCCTTTTTAATAAGTCACCTCTACTGGGCCAGGGTTGTGGGGGTCAACGGGACTCAAGCCTTTGCCTGCATCAGCATTGGGGATAAGGTGCGTAAGTGAGTAAGGGTAGGGATGCAAAGCAAGGTAACCTCCCAATGTTGCAGCCATGTGGACTGGTATAGCAAAACAATGTGACCCCTCGGGAAGAGGGGTCGCATGATCACTGCCTCCCCTTTCCTGACCATCCAGGCTGCATTAATTACAGCCTGGTATGGATGTTGATGGGGTCCCATGCCTGGTTTTTTCTTAAAGGGACAGTACACATTGTTTACAAAAATGTTTGTGGGCCCCCTTCAAATAAATTTGATTTGCAGGTTTAAATTACTTGTAACATGCCAATGCTGTTTAAATGACTTACACATTATGCTGCCCCTTGATGTTTATACATTTTAATTTGAGCCCTGATATCCAATTTTAGGGTGGTTCCGTCCCCTGCGTGGTCCTATGGTGCCACCCTCCTGCAAGCCGGAAGGTGGACAGGGCATGGAGACTGTGCTGCCCCCTGTGATCTTGTTCTCAAGGAAAGCAGAGCAGAGTTAGGTTGCCAGCATTTGCAATAAATAGAGTAAATAGAGTCATGATTATCTGACAGGACTGCTTACATCTCTCTCTGTCAGAACACTGCAATACAGAGAATTGCAGGAGGCTATCAAAGTGAATCTTTACAACCTTTAACTAAAAATCACATCAGCATGCAGCTCTTGGGTTTCCTTACAAGATAACGTTGCATATAAACATTTCACTTGCAGTTTCATGCGTTGTTGGAATCAGGTATTGCATGCAACTATAAAATACAGTGGGAGGTAATTGATCAAAACTGGAGCAGTTGTCCATCGTAACCAATCAGCTCCTATCTTTAGCTTGTTCAGTTAAGCTTTGAAAATAAAAGAGAGAAACTGATTGGTTGTCATGCACAGCTGCTCCACATTCTGTCTGCTCCAGTATTGATTCCCCTCAGTATGCTCTGCAGACATCCTTGCATTTCACTAATGAATCTCCATTAGGCAATGTTATGTAAACTGCAGCCGGACAGAGGCATATCCAGTTAAATAAGGATTTTTATTTTCCTTGGAACATTTTCAAAACAGGAATCTCTGGGCCTGTGCTGTCTGCAGGAGAGACATTGCCAGTGTGAACGTGGCGGGAATGTGTACAGATAAAATCCAATGAGCATTAGATAGTTGCAGATATTGACCAGTGTTTAAGTTTGTTTTACTTACAGAACAAATCTGTTACCCTGTTTATAATACTTAATGGCGCATTACGATTTCTGTTTTGTTTTGATTTTTTTTTGCACAGGATCATGGGGTGGAAGGCACCATTTTCCAGAACCCATCAAAACTCCACTTGACAATAGGGACCCTAGTTTTGCTGAATGAAAATGAAGTGGAGCAGGCAAGCCAGCTGTTACAAAAGTGCAAAGAGGAATTTCTGGAGTGAGTGAATTATCTTTTATTATATCCGTGACATCAAATTGCAAAGGACTTTCTCTGGTGCTCTGTGATTCTGTCAACCTGTTCTCTGTAATACTATTGCTTCAGTGTTTGAAAGGAATACTAACATCAGTTATATCCAGTATATAGTAGAGATACAAAAAGTCACCTTGAAGTTTTGTCTCTAGCGAGTTAAAAGCTATCCACTTACGACCTTCAGTCTTTTTATGGTAATGGCATATTACTGTAAGGTTTCATATAATTGGACATTACACTTTATAGTCTCTTTGCATCACATATATCGCAAAATTAACCCCTAGTTCATTGCTACTTTGAAAAAATGCTGTCATGGCAATTTATAAACAGTTACCACCTCATAGATGAAACCATATTAGCCTTTTTTATTTTCAAACAAGGGCATTTGAGGTTCATCCCTATTCCGCATTATACACAAGTAGATGATATGTTGACCTGTTTTAAATCTGAACCGCAGTGTGTCATATAGATTAACTAATGTATAACTTTGACTATTTGTCTAATGCAGGGGTCAGGGCGGAATATGTGGCAGTGCAGGGTCTCGAGGCCCCGCACTGGCGACAGGCTTCTCAGCAAGGGGGCAGGTCCTGAAATGTCACTTCTATCTGACTTTGTGAGTGGGTGGAATGTGAGATCGCACTCAGAGTCGGACAGAAGTGACATTTCAGGACTGATCAGCTGTTCCAGGGCAGATCAGTTCTCCTGCACATACGATTTGCGATGCCGATCTGCCCTGGAACAGCTGAGAAAGCATTGGAATGCCATGCCATGCCCCAGCAGCAGCAGGTCAGAGGGGTTTGGAGGAGATACAGGGAAAGGGACCCCGGCGACCAGCCCACCTGAGGCCCTGCAGAGCCCACCACAGAGAGTCTCAGATGGGCTGTGCAGGATCTATGGTGCGCTCTGCAGGGTCACTCTCAGGTGAGCTCTGCAGGGTCTCGGGTAAGCCCAGAGTCCAGTGCGTTACTAAGCCCAGAGTCCAGTGCGTTACTGAGCCCACATATACCTATATACATGCTATACATTGCATGAAGGTGAAAAACGATATATATGCCGTGTTATCTTCATTTTAGATGTCAAAGGGGTTTTGTGGCTCCTGGTGTTTTCTTTTCTGTGGGAAACGGGTCCAAATGGCTCTTTGAGTGTTTAAGGTTTAACTGTATGGGTTGGGTTCAGTTGTAAACATTTGGTTAAGTTATATTCCTTTATATAATAATAGTAATGATCTTGACTTTAGATTCTGTCCAATTTTGAATTTTGGCACCAATGAGGGATTTACGTTGCGAAGACTTTAATTCAGAGAGAATTTGTTTCCTTTGGACAATTGAACATGTGGCAATCTTACCTCACCATCCTTTATTCTGGCATCTCCATATTACCTTATATTTACTTTATACTCATTGATTTGAGAAACTCTTTCCTCCTTTGAAGATAAAGTGCACAGTTTCTGGAGACTTGTCATCCCATAACTTGACAAGGGAGATTGGGAGGAAGCCATAGATCATTTATTTCCTTCTGTAGTAAGTGATAGAGACAGGCTAATAGAAATGAGGTCTGGCTGAAAGGACAGCAGAACATGAAGACTGAAGGTTTGTTAGGCTGCCATTAATGAAGGATAACTTTAGCCAAGATCACATCTGTCCTCATATTGCAAGTCAATGTCAATATCTTTCTTGGGCTTTGATTTTTTGTCTTAATGCTATGTTTACCTGGGAGACCAAACTAGTGCACACAGTGAATCACATGATGTGGGGGCATGGGTATACTGGACAATTATCTTTGATTTGTAGGAAACTACATTGCATTCTACTAGAGTTTACTCCTAACATCCCAAAGGATGGAGAGACAGAGCCATATTAAGTTATGTGTTTTACATAGTTACATAGTATTTGGGGTTGAATAAAGACATACGTCCATCAAGTCCAACCCATATAGGTCCACACTCAACTCATTCTTAGGAATACTTGTATCCCTGAATATTACGTCCAAAAAGTTTCTTGAACAATTCCACACTCTTAGCTGAAATCACTGCCGGTGGCAGTGAGTTCCAGACCCTAACCGCTCTTACTGTGAAGAGCCCCCTTCGCCCCTTGTGCTGGAATTTTTTCTCCACCAATTTTAGGTGGTGGCCTCTAGTCTATGTAATGGAGTTCGACTTCAAGAGTTTGTTGCCAATGTTGCTGTCACCATTGAACATCTTGTACATGAAAATCATACCCCCCCTTAATCTCCTTACTTCCAATGTGAACATGTTTAAATTCAGTAGCCTTGTCTCATAGCTCTGGTCCTCCATTACCCTAATTAGTTTGGTTGCCCTCCGCTGGACTCTCTCCAGCTCAAGGACATCCCTTCTTAGTACCGGCGACCAAAACTGGACCGCGTACTCCAGATGAGGCCGAACCAATGATCTATAAAGTGGCACAATTATAGACTTGTCTCTGCAATACATCCCCTTCTTAATATAGGACAAGACCCTGCTCGCTTTGTTTACAGCAGCCTGGCACTGCAAGCTACCATTCAGTTTGTGGTCTACAATGACCCCCAAATCTTTTTCTATTTCTGACCCTAGTGGCATACCCATGATGGTATAGCCCATTTGTTTATTTTTATTTCCAAAGTGCATTACTTTGCATTTATCGACATTAAACCTCATCTGCCATATTATTGCCCACTCCCCTATTTTGTCCAGGTCCTCCTGTAATGTTATATTGTCACAATCCGTTTCTAATACCCTCCCTATTTTTGTATCGTCTGCAAACACAGAAACATGGCTATTTACTCCCTCCCCGATATCATTAATAAATAGGTTGAACAATATGGGACCCAGCACAGATCCTTGAGGCACACCGCTCATTACACTAGCCCAGTCTGAAAAGGTGCCATTAATAGATACTCTATGGGCGCGTTCCCGTAGCCAGTTCTCTATCCACGTACACCACTTCATCTATGCCCATAGCTCTCAGCTTGTGTATTAAGCGTTTGTGTGGTACCGTATCAAATGCCTTTGAGAAATCCAGATATACCACATCTACCGGCTTCCCTTCATCCATATCTCTACTTACCCCCTCATAAAAAGTTAGCAAGTTAGTCAGGCAGGAACGGTCTTTCCTGAACCCATGCTGATTGTCATTAACTATGCCATTATCCTTAACAAATTTTACCAAATAGTCCTTTGATTAACTAGTGAGAAGTGCTGATGAGGAGATACTTTTGCAATCTTGCATACTCATGTCAGCTAGAAACACGTTTTGCTAGTTCACTTTTAGGCTTATGCTGAAAATGTTTTTTATTATAGAAACTTATTGATGTTAATAGGAAATAATTTAGTGAATATACTTTATATTTTTGACTTTGATAGCCATTGCCTCAGAGAGGACCATCAGATATGAATTTGCCTCAGCTGGAGGTCAGCCTATCAGCTTTTAATTCTTTGTTTTCTAAGCCATGTGGAAAAAAAATAAAAGATAAAACTGGTTGGTTGCTACGTGCAGCTGCACCAGTTTAGATAGAACTTGCCTCAAACTCTTTTTATTAATTACCTATTCACTACAGCCCATACAGCAGCGCAAGCCGAAGGCATAGTGACACCCGAAGCGGGGCAAACAGCCTGCCGAAGGCCAGCCATGAGCCCTGCCAATGACAGCTGGGCAGAGCCAGCCGTGATCTAACGGCTGGCTCCGCCCAGTTGTAATGACAAATCAGCGTCCCCAAATGACCTGGGGACGCTAATCTGTCATTAAACAACAACTGGGCGGAGTCTGCCGTGACGTCATGACCAGGAGCTATCTGTCTCTACTTGCTCCGCCCAATTATTATTATTTTTAAAAATCTATTATTTTTTAATTGTACTATTTATTTACGTTCTAAAAATATTTTTGTCAACCTTTTTTTTAAACTCTTTTCATTGATTTTCTATTCTGCTCGGTACCACAGAGGTATAGCCGGATGCTCGGTGGCATTCGGCTATTCACTCACTGCCGTTTGCTGCCGAAGTTTAATCTCAGCCGATCCAGATGTCCTTCTGCAGAGCATGTTCGGCTGACCGAAGTGCAGCCATTGTACGGCTGATTTCTGCCGATGTACGGCTGAAATCAGCTGTACTGAGCCGGAGTGAATAGCCGAACGTTGTTCGGATGACTTCACTTCGGCTGCCTCGGCAGCTTTGTGAATAAGTGAGGCCACTATGAAAGTCAGAGTATGTGGGTGGATTAAATGTTGTTGTCATACCAATGATTAACACAATTTAAAAAATAATTTTAGCTACAGAAACTTAGAGACATTTAGTATAAGAAAACTAATCTGCAGAAGAACCTGATTTGTCCCCATTCAAACAAGTAGACGATCAGCATTATTGTGAATGAATATCAAGCTTGATATGTTGAATAACTGACTGCCCAGTTGATACAGTCTTGAATAACATTTCTGAAGAATCAATCAAACCTTTCTTCCATTGCTTTGGGCAAATGAATGTTCTGCTGAAAATGAAGGTCTCATTTCTTACTGACTTTTATTGAATCTGCTTGTCTCAAATCTATTCAAAGTGTAATCATTTATCCTAGGCACAATCTGTAATTATTTAAAAAAAATTGTTTGTTTATCATCAATCAGCTGCATATAGGTGTTGTTAATTCAGTTTCTGCCAGTGTTTATGTATTAGTGAAACATGATTATGTCATTTGTTTTTCAAGCTTCTACCTGTTATACTGCCATCAGCTTTATTCTGACATTACATTTTACAGTAAAATTGCAGCTGGAAAACCAATGCAAGTGAAAATGTCTGGAATTGAATACATGAATGATGACCCAGCAATGGTGGATGTCCTTTATGCAAAAGTCGGGATGAAGGATGGATCAGAAAGGTTTGCATTGCATAGTTTTGTTTAAATCTTATGTTACTTTGTACATACCTAAAGATCAAAGTAAATGCACTAGTATATGTCAAAAGGTATGATATCTATATAGAAAAGCCGCTTAAGGCAGGGATCCCAACCTGAAATAAGTAATTTCAGGGAGGTGCCCTTCTCATTTCAGGGAGGTGCCTTCTGTCACCCAGCAACAACAAGGAAGAGAGCACCCCCCTGAAATTATGGCCGATAGCAAAGAAGCTAATGCTTCCCTTGCTATCTCCTGTTGTTTTAGTATTCTGACAGCTGCTGTTGTCAGAATTAAATAAAAAAACAAAACAGTATAGGAATGAATAGCTAGATTGCTATTGGCTAGTTCATTTTGCAGTAGCCAATAGCAAGCTGGCTATTGCACCCACCCTCTGCTGCTGTCAGTCAGTAAAGGAGGACCTGATGGAGAACTCAGGTCCACCTCTTCTGATTGACAGCAGCAGTGGGCAGGTGCAATAGCTAGTCTGCTATTGGCTATTTCAATTTGCAATAGCCAATAGCAATCTAGATATTCGTTCCAATGCCATTTTTTTTCTCTTGTGACGGCCGGCGGCCCAGATCGAGGGGAAAAAAAAAACCAGAGCAAAGAAAGGTTTACTCTGCAAGATGAAGCAGAGTAACCCTTTCAGGGAGAAAATGTTTCTCTCTTGGGTGTCCAGGAGCCGCTATCTAATAGCGGCAGACTCCCGGAACATCCAGGAGAGTTGGGATGTCTGCTTAAGGCTATGAGCCAAAAAGATAACTGGATGCCTCCAGTATGCTTTCCCATTATGATGTTTTGTCTAATAAACAGAATTCAGTTTATTGTCTAATAAACTGAATCTCTTGACTGTCTGTGTTTTTCTCAGGCCATTTTGAGGGGTACGCCAACTGATTCTGATGTGGCACCCCAAACAACCCTGTATTCGTAGCACATGTAGTTTCTTTCTACCTACTTTGCCTTAGCTGATCCTTCCCCCACCTTATGAGCAATGAATACAATATTATTGTATTTGTCATGGGAACAAGCTGTGAATGAAGTCTATCAAAGTCTTTCCTATAGCTACCCCTAGGGGTACTTCTAATGATGTTGTGGATTGAGTAATAGATATGTAATGATGTGTGTGGACAGTTCTTCTGAAATTGTTTGCTTTCCTGTGATCTAGGGCTGCACCTAATGATTATTTCCATAATCGATTAGTTGGCCTATTATTTGTTCAATTAATCAGATAAATAAAATGAAATAAATACCACCCTTAATTTAAAAAAAAATACACATTGCAGTGTTACAAACATAAGGTTTACTTCAAAATAAAACTGCTTGCACAATTTTTTTTTAAATCGCCCTGCACTGGAATGCACGGCATTGCGGTACTGTACATTCCAGTGTGGGCAATCACACTCTGGGTGGGAGGCATGCTTGGGGTACCATTGAAATGAATGGCACTGCAACGCACCTCCGAAACAGAAAATTACTTTTTTCCCACCTTCTATAATTTCTTTTTTAATAATTGTATTGTGAGCATATGGCACTTGAATAGCTTCAGCCAGGGAATGACAGCTGCCAGTGGCAAGATTCCGCAGTTAGCAGCTGAATGTAAATACAGCAGATAGTGGGCTGGTGCAATAGCCAGCCTGCTATTGGCCATTTCAAATTGCAATAGCCAATAGCAGGCTGCCAATAGCAGGCCCACTGCTTGTTGTGCCCTGCTCCCAGCGTGGAGGAGGGAGCTAGGGGATTCAATCAACTAATCGATAATGAGAATAGTTGACAACTATTCTTTCTATTGATTAATCGATTAGTTGGTTGTAGCCCTACTGTGATCAGACCTCTGAAATTACATCCAGCTTTTTCCTTAGTTAGACAATGGACATATAGCCGAGATACAGTTTTGTTAAATAACTAAACAGACTTTTCTTTAATTACTGTTACTTGTGTTTTCCCATTTGTACTCTCTGCTTTCCCTATCACTTTTGAAATGATGATCCACTACTCCAGGTCTCAAAATTTCAAGTCCTAAGTTACTAGCCAGGCCTTAATAGTTACACGCCACAAGTTGTCCCACCAACCCCTACCCTTCCCCGGCCTTAACTCCGTCAGGTCAGCGGTGTGACGCAGAGTACAGAGATCAGTAACAATGCCAAGTACGGAGACCTGCGGTGTGATGCACAGTACAGAGACCGGCGGTGTGATGCACATTACAGAGACCGGCGGTGTGATGCACATTACAGAGACCGGCGGTGTGATGCACATTACAGAGACCGGCGGTGTGATGCACATTACAGAGACCGGCGGTGTGATGCACATTACAGAGACCGGCGGTGTGATGCACATTACAGAGACCGGCGGTGTGATGCACATTACAGAGACCGGCGGTGTGATGCACATTACAGAGACCGGCGGTGTGATGCACATTACAGAGACCGGCGGTGTGATGCACAGTACAGAGACCTGCGGTGTGATGCACAGTACAGAGACCTGCGGTGTGATGCACAGTACAGAGACCTGCGGTGTGATGCACAGTACAGAGACCTGCGGTGTGATGCACAGTACAGAGACCTGCGGTGTGATGCACAGTACAGAGACCTGCGGTGTGATGCACAGTACAGAGACCTGCGGTGTGATGCACAGTACAGAGACCTGCGGTGTGATGCACAGTACAGAGACCTGCGGTGTGATGCACAGTACAGAGACCTGCGGTGTGATGCACAGTACAGAGACCTGCGGTGTGATGCACAGTACAGAGACCTGCGGTGTGATGCACAGTACAGAGACCTGCGGTGTGATGCACAGTACAGAGACCTGCGGTGTGATGCACAGTACAGAGACCTGCGGTGTGATGCACAGTACAGAGACCTGCGGTGTGATGCACAGTACAGAGACCTGCGGTGTGATGCACAGTACAGAGACCTGCGGTGTGATGCACATTACAGAGACCTGCGGTATGATGCACATTACAGAGACCTGCGGTGTGATGCACATTACAGAGACCTGCGGTGTGATGCACAGTACAGAGACCTGCGGTGTGATGCACATTACAGAGACCGGCGGTGTGATGCACATTACAGAGACCGGCGGTGTGATGCACATTACAGTGACCGGCGGTGTGATGCACAGTACAGAGACCTGCGGTGTGATGCACATTACAGAGACCTGCGGTATGATGCACAGTACAGAGACCTGCGGTGTGATGCACAGTACAGAGAACTGCGGTGTGATGCACAGTACAGAGACCGGCGGTGTGATGCACCTTACAGAGACCGGCGGTGTGATGCACAGTAGAGACCTGCGGTGTGATGCACAGTACAGAGACCTGCGGTGTGATGCACAGTACAGAGACCTGCGGTGTGATGCACAGTACAGAGACCTGCGGTGTGATGCACAGTACAGAGACCTGCTTTTGCGACACCCGTGATATGTGGGGGTATACAGGTACAACGAGAGCATGCTTGGACATGTCGTAATTGAACTACAAGTTCCAGCATGCCCTCATCGTCCCTGCACGCCCGTCAAATATGACCCAGGGAATAGTAACGAGCTGATTGGCAGGCTCCTGTCCTGCTTCTATGCAGTGGAGTCCGGGTCCCTGTAGGGAAGGAGCCTGCCAATCAACTGGTTATCATGGCAAGTGGACCGTGATTTTTTAAAACTTTTGAATCACCTTTTTATGTAAATGTAATCATTATTTTTTATTTATTTTTTAAAATTGTATTTATTTAATTATTTTTGTAACAATTTTTGTTCACTTAACTCTATCGCTATCACACAGGAGCTAACAATCCCCTGTGTGATAGCATTTGGAGGTGACAGGTTCTCTTTATTGAACCTGTCACCTCCAATACAGGAGTTCTAGCACAGCACTGTGCTAGAAAGTCTGTGACAGGTGAGGGGGGAAGATGGCTCTCCCCTCTCACTGGTTATCACAGAGCAGGACGGAGCACGGAGGATGGAGCAACGAGGAGAGAGGTAAGTAAAGGGGGCAGGGGGAGGAGGACGAACGGATTCTTTTCCTCAGCCGCTCTGTAGTGGCAGTGACCGTGGAGGAGAGAGAACTGACACGGCGATCGCCGCTGCTGAAGCGGCGATCACCGCTGTAGAAGCGGCAGCAGTTCCCCCCCTGAATTTCCACTCGCCCCCACGCAATTTCACTTGCCAATTGCGAGGGGGCGAGTGGAAATTTTGAGCCCTGCTCTACTCTGTGTATTTGATTTCTACTGCACAAAAACAAAAAGAATGAATTATCTTAAATTGTTTTTATTTCTATCAATTAAAATAGCTGGTGAATACTGTATTGTTCACAGTCTATATACAGTAATTGATGAGGTGGCTTCTACAGAATAGACCCCTGTACTGGCCACTAATAACTTTTGGGAATACCCAAAACTCCTCTAGATTTTTAGAGCAATTAACAGAGGGATGAAATTAGACAGTTAATGAGATCTGTATCAGCTAGCTTGGGCCTTTAGACAGCAGAAATTTCATCCCGACACATTTGACTATTCCTATTGTACTTCCAAAGAGCTGGCATCTGTCCTGACCAGACAGTCATGGAGTACAGATTTAATTTTACCTCAAGATAAGGTTATCATGTTCTTGGCAAGAAAATAGCTCTTTCAAGGAAGACCATCAAGTACTTAGATTTGGAGTACAGACATTCCTTGTTTGTATCTGTATTCTTTGAATTTGCATTAAACCACATAAGACATTCAGCACTTTTCGTGTTTGATAGTTACAAGCACCAGTGATATCTTTTTCATTTTATTTTTGGTTCCTATAAAAAGTATTCACCCCTTGGGTACATTTTTGTTGTCATACAACATTAAATTACAGTAGATATATATAATGTATTTTAACATTGATCAACATAAATATACTCTTTCATTTAAAACTGAAAACCAATTTCTGCAAAGGGAATTAAAGTGTATCTAAATCCAAAAATAAAAGTCTAATATTTTGCCGCACATCAGTCCTTCAATGTGGTGGCTGCATGAACTTTTTTCCTTTTTATCCTTATCTGGTGATCCTGCCAGCAACAAACATCCTGTCCTAGGGTAACAGCACTCACTGTTTTGTATCTGTAGAGGAGCACAATTATCATCCTAGGATAGAACGTGTGTTGAGACTACAGAACAGCTGATGTTCCCATCTCCTTAACATTTGGGGATGTGTTCTTTAGTTCATAATAACAGTAGTAGTGTAGTTCTTATAACATTACAGAGTGCAGAGGAACTATGAGCTTACTGGATATCTGGCAGGATCAAGCGCTATTATTTGCTATCTTTAAACATACAGAGGGGAATTTATCAAAAACTGGAGCAGACAGAATCTGGAGCAACTGTGCACAGTAACCAATCGGCTTCTCTCTTCAGTTTGTTCAGTTAAGCTTTGAAAATGAAAGAGAGAATGTGATTGATTACTATAGGCAACTGCTCTAGTTTTGATACATATCCCCTACAGTATATAACAAAACCCTTCCAGTGGTACATGGAAAGCTTTGCACATCTGCACACTGCAATTGCTCACATTCCCTTTTTTTTTCCCAGTATGGCCACCAATTATTTTTCTTTATATATTTATGAAAGATTTTTGAATAAAATACAACAACTACAATACCAAAGGAAGGTGAATAAAATAGATGCTGTGCAGAGACAACCATCAATTTTCCATTGGATTAAGATCTAGACTCTGACCTGGCCATTCCAGGACATTAATATTGTTGTTTTTAAAGCCCAACTCCAGGCTCAGAACGTCTTCTGAGTTGTCATAGGCCTCCTATGCTAGTGTCCTTCTGAATGGCACCACAATAAACCTCTCGGAGCACCTTTGACATGCATTGCAGTGCAACACACTAGTGTGCATTTGGGTGAAACTTTGGGTGAAAAAAGTTCAATAAACATCATTGTGCTGTCAACAAGATTTATTTGGGTTGCCATTTCAAATGATTTCACCAACACATTTAATGTGCAATGCTGTGTGTTACAGTTAAGGACACCATAAAATGCACATCACCATACTGTGAATGGCCCCTTAATGTTTCAGGTTATCCTTTTTGAGACAGACTTCCCTGTGGCTGCAGATTCCAGTTTGTCCTGTCTACAGCTTTTACATACATACAAAATACAGTACAAAATACAGTACAAACTACAGTGTAGACAAGCTGCGGTGCGAAGTGGAAGGGTGCAATTTTTTCGCATCGCTACGCCTGCAGTGTGTCACAGCCTTTAGTCATAGCCAATGACTAAGGCCACGTAAGGCAGAAACGCATCTGAGGTTGTGCTTTGTATTGATGCATGTGGAATAAAGTTCAAATTTCTTTGGAAGATCATCGTGTGCCCATTCTACAGTTTTTGAGCTCATTCTGCAGAGGGGATGTGTCTCCTGAGCTAAATAATTTGCAGTATTATCATGTTTGACTTAAAGGGAATGATAGTATTTTTATTTATCGGTGTACTAAAACTACACATGATGTTATTCTGCAGAAAAAGTGAATGGTTGATGCAGGGCCATCCCTATAATGAGGCAGTTGCCTCAGGCAGCATCTCATTGGGTCACGTGGTTGTGCCTGCCACACCCTTTCTGGTCAGAGCGTCCCAGGTTGCTTAGAGTTCTTACCAACCTGTGACGCTCTGACCGGCATCCTGCAAAGCTCACTGACCTCATTGGTTGCTAGGAGCTGATCAAGATGCCCTGGCTGTCTTCTCGCTGTCGTCACTACCACAACCAGGCCCCCCTCCCGGACATGGACCAGGAATAGATGTCTAGGGACGCCCTTGGGCTGTTGAGTACAGTGTTACATATAGAGACTGAGAGTGCTATAACAAAACCATTAAGAAAACAATTTTAAAAATTACCAGATGAGTCTGTTTATGGAAAATACCTTTCACTGTCTTACAACCAGCAGTCTGTAGTGTTGCATTAGAAAATGGGTACAGATAAAGGAAGGTATTCAGCATCTCCTCTTTCATTTCTCTAGAACAAGGTATATAAATTAAACACCAAAGACATTAAGATATGCTTTCTTCTTTTAGAGCATCTACAACATTTTCTTTCTGAATGTAAATAAGCTCTGGCATCCGTGCCATAGCCTTCTAAAGCAAATGAATGGTCCTTTCCCTCTAGTACAACTGCACATCCCTTTCTAAGATGCATGGCATGTTATCCTTTTGAGACAGACTTCCCTGTGGCTGCAGATTCCAGTTTGTCCTGTCTACAGCTTTTACATTCCAGTGGAATGAGCCAAATTGGGTGGGCGGGCAGCATTTGAAGCAAGCTTCAAACATCTTTTACATTAGGCAAGCTGTTGCTTTTATGGATTTTATACCTGTAGATTGCTTTTTTTTAAATTTTTTATCAGGCATGAGTGTTAAACTCACCCCGTCTGTACAATATGATGCACTTTCATACTGTCTGTGTATTTCTGTTTCCACATCTACTGCTAATACGGTTTTTAAACAATCAATGATTTATAGACTATCCACCTATTTAGGAAGGCTTTTCTGTTCCTAAGATATGATTGGGTATAAAGTAACTAATAGAGTCTTATGTTTATGTACCCTGTAAATAATTCCTGCTATGTGGAGCGGTACATTTAACGAATTGCATGCGTCTTAAATAAAAATCATAACCAGAAAAGACACTTGCGTTGTGCAAGCTTTTATTCTTGTATAGGATTTGTTCATTATAATATTCTGGAACCTGCAGCATTGACTGGTTTTGTTTACTAGTTTCACTTGGTGCTATAATCGTACAGTTTGCTACTTGACTGCTGACTGCAGTCTTTTGTCTTCAGGGGAATAGCTTCTACTCCTACTGCTGTACAAGCCAAAACAGTACTGTTGTCACTGTCTGGATTACAGGGACTTTTGTAAATGCTTTCTTTTTACATAAATGAAGACCTGGGAATGTAGGCTTCATCTGCCATGCTTTGTTTTTGTTTATTTTTAGAGTAGATGATCATACACAAATTATAAGTAATATGTGTAAAGCTGGCTAGAGGATACATAAACCAGAGGTCTCTAAAGGCTGCATACAATGAGCCAGTGCTGCACAAAAGTTTATAAATTGCTGGTTCCCTTGTGACGCTTATGGTAGTCTCCCGAGGTCCACCAATGTGCTTGTTAGTCCTGTACACAGTGAGATTGTTGCTTGATTGTGCCGGTGTTTTTGACAGTCTCATTAAATGTATATTTAGTGTAACGCCAAACATATGCATTGTGAAGGTTATTGAGATAATGCTGCAAGGTGGAAGCTAAAAGATTGGTATCCAAGTTAGATAAAAATGCCACATGGTAGTGCCTAATTGCAAATGGATGCATGTACAGTATCAAACAGATAATCTCATGGCAGTGCTAATTGTTTAAGTCTGTAATTTCCTTTAACAGGGAGCATTAGTATTGCATGGATGCTCCTTTTTGTTGCGGTATTAGGCAGTTTTGCTAACATAGATTTATTAGTAATAGTAAACAGAAGAAGAATCTGAGAAAACCCTATGCCTGTTTTCATGTAGTTTAGTGTATGGAAGCAGACAATTGTTTGCTGTAGGATGAGCATCACTGCATATTGCTCTTCCATTTATTAAGTCCTTTGTCTACATATTTGTTTTAAGGGTTAAAATTCCATAATTATGTTTACCTAAAGTTAGCCTGTCATTAGGAAATATTGCGTAGATGAACGTAACAGACTGCTAGGAGGCAGCACAAGGTGCCTCAAAATTTCACTCCAATGCTCCATGACAGTCCCAAATCCAGGTTGTAAAGATCTTCACCATACTGTCAGGGTTATTCACAAAAGGGTGAAGAGTTTAGAGAAGGCATGAGAAGAGAACAATCTAGGACAACATAGCTGAACTGGAATACATTCTCCAATTCAGCTTACTTTCCAGTACAGCTATGTTGTCCTAGATTGTTCACTTCTCCTGTCTTCTCCAAACTCTTCACCCTTTTGTGAATAACCCTGTATGTGTTGGAGCTCTGCTCACTCCCCAATTCCTATAATATAATTCTGTTCTTCAGCAACTTTTTGAGAAGTTCAGGTATTACATTGGGGATAAAGAATGGCAAATCATCAGCTGTACCTTGTTGCCATCGCTGATGTTCTTTGGAAAATGCTAGCTATTTGGCATGCTTGGTAAATGCATGGTAAATTCCATGTATATTTAAAAAAAATGCCTGCCACCGTAGCCAGTTTAGTTAATAAAGTTACCATCTCCATGCTCCCTTTGTTTCCTCCTTGTAGCCTGGGATCATAAAATGCTGCAGCTTTATACAGCTCAGTCACTCATAGCATTGAAGCTAAAAGATCAGTGGGACAGCCAGGCTGCTAATCATTTTTATAACAAAAGGTTGCCTCAAAATAGTTTAAAACCAGGTTTCTGTTAAAGGAAAGAAATCAGTGCTGAGAAATGCTTGGAGGCTTCTATTGCTAACACCTCTACCTGAAAATGCTAGTTGTCTGGCTGTCATTTTGACTTAAGGCCTTGAATTATTTCTGCTTTCGATACATGCTGAGCTGTTGACTGGAATGGCATGTATACCAGGATTTCTAACTTAGCCTTCTTATGCTTGGTCTGGGTCCAGATTAATTTATTAAAATCAGAGGACCAGTATTTCTGCCAGGTGACTAGCATTGTCAGGAGGAGTTCTTGGTTTCTCTCAACTCCATTGTTTTTTTAAAATCATTAAATAACCTAATTTTATGACAGGCTGGCTATTCACATAAAAAGTGCTGATTAACCTAATGCAACCATTGTATACTCGGGAGTTCTGGTTTGTTTTGTTCCATCTGTCTGTTTGTAATATACAGTGTAGCTTGCTTCAGGGGCTTTTAGAACTGGTGGCTATTGTCAATAAAAAAACAATAGCAAGGAAAAATGAATAAGATTTCCAAGAGCCACCAAAGTCTATCTGCATATAGATCTTTTTTTCAATAGTCCCATTAAGCAGTAAGTGATGAAATATATTGGGAGTTTTCTAAATGTTTTCTTCCTGTTCATAGACTTCCATTAATATTTATTTACGTCCAATATTCACTGTAATTTTAGGACGGTGAAGGCCAGTATGACTAACGCAAGCATTTATTATTATAACTAAAGTTTTAATTACAGTTTAATTCAAAATAATTTTGTTAGGTGCCATCATTAGCATCTGTGTTTAGGAAGAATGAATGAAAATGCATATAATAGTCCTCATGGCAATTTTCCGGCACTTATGATTTGGTGCATATAGAGTCCTTCAGTCATTTTTCCAGTTCGGCATGAGCAAACAAAACATCTCTATATTGCAGCTAGTATTTCTTCTTGTCTAAATTAAAGTTTATAACTTTATAAAATGTCATTCTCGCTTAATACATCAGGTCTAATGTGGTACGACAATAATTTAATTACATTTCTCTCATTTGTCTTTCCTCCTTTTTTTCTTTGGTAATTTTAAAAACCACTGATGTAAAACAAGAAGGATTATGGAAAACATACGCTAATGTCTGTAGCAAATGCTTGAATGGTAGGAGTGTGCGTGCTGAGCAAGCTCTTTGCCACCTCAAACAATTGGGGATTGAAAGTAATTAGGCACTAAATCATCATTGTGAAAGTCTTTCCATATTTTTAAAACAATACATCAACCACCGGCCTTTGGCTTTTCCTGTAGAGTAGATACTGTCTGAAAGTATTGTGCGATTCATGGATTTTCATGGTTGAAAAAAACTACTCAACCTTCTAGGCACAGAGACTATAGTGTTTGCTGTGCAGTGGCATGACACTTATTTGAATTAGTTCACTGGTCAGTTTTCTTGTAATTTGTTACCATAGCCATACTTTTTGTACATTTAGCTCTGACCCTAATACCCGCTGGTCTTAAAGTGGAGCTAATTTTTTATGGCTTTTTGTGTCCCCATTTGGTACAATCCATAATAGCAGTCACCAGCACTCGATGATATGTGCAAGAAGTAAAGCACTTTTTATTCAATCGTCACATGCGTCAAACAGCCAACGTTTCACGGCCACACAGGGTCCCTTCTTCTGTGCGGCATAGTGCATTTGGTACTAAATATTTGGTTTTGGTGCAAGTAGTGTGTGGTGCTGTTTTAATATATTATTTTTTCTGTATTTCTTTTTAAGTCGGGCACTTTTTATTTTTTGCTTAATCAAAACGTGTGACAAAAACAGTTGTTGTTTTTTTTGTTAGTTTATTATCTATGGTTCTGAAGTCCTTTATAAAAAAAGTCCAAATCTGCATTTTTTTTCACACATTAAAGTTTTGAACATGTTTTAGGCGCATTTTACAAATTTTTACTTGTATTTGCAATTAATCCCCATGGAAGGTGCATTTTACTGGAAAAAGTGCAGAAAGCAAACGTTTTTTCATGTACTGCAACAGAATGCAGAGGTGTGAAAATGACCTTGGGGCTTGGGTGAGAAATCAACAATACTTGTTAAGTTATTTTTTTCATGTGTTATTAATGTTGAATCTATGTTTATACATCTTGTAAAAAGAAAGCTCTCCAGTTAATGTACCCATGGTATCTTATGAGTTGTAGAGATACTGTTTTTTTGAGATAAAGAAGGCAAACTGAGATTTTTTTTGTATGAGTTTAAAGCAAATATGGTATTGCATATAAGCAGTGAATGTGACTTTCAGCAAATATTCTCTGGTGGTGAATTAATCACTGTCATTTTAGGATGCATGCACCTGGCAGATTTACCTGCAGTGAATCTTTATTTAATGTCATATTCACTGCTCAAGTACACCAATCAGCCACAACATTATGACCACTGACAGGTTAAGTGAATAACACTGATTATCTCGTTACAATGGCACCTGGAAGTGGGTGGGTATATTAGGCAGGAAGTTAACATTTTGTCCCTGAAGATGATGTGTTGAAAGCAGAAAAAAATGGGCAAACGTGGGGATTTGAGCGATTTTGACAAGAGTCAAATTGTGATGGCTAGACGACTGGGTCAGGGCAATTCCAAAACTACAGCTATTGTGGAATGTTACTGGTCTGCAGTGGTCAGGACCTATCAAAAGTGAACCAAAAAAAGGAAAACTGGTGAACCAGAGACAGGGTCATGGGTGGCCAAGGCATATTGAGGCATATGGAAAGCGAATGCTGGCCAATGTAGTCTGATCAAATTAAAGAGCTAGTGTAGCTCAATTTTCTGAAAACGTTAATGCTGGTTCCGATAGAAAGGTGTCTGAACACACAGTTGTCAAAGCTGAAGCCTGATGAAGGGACCCCGCGAGGTCCTGAAAAGCGCTTGTATCCATTCTGACAACTTGTTCAATAATATGAGCATTTGGTGATTCCAAAAGGATCTACGTTGTGCTGGTGACATCTTTCACATTTATCTTATGCATAGAGCGGTGCCTTCCACAGTCATTACGAGCACCCTTCCCATTACATGGGATTTTCTGGTGAGGAGTGCGACAAGAACCTTCTTGCTTATCCTGAACACACAGTTCATCGCAGTTTGTTGCTTATTGGGCTGCAGAGCTGCAGACCGGTCAGGTTGGCAGCAGAGGCAGTGTGATGCTTTGTGTAATGTTCTGCTGGGAAACCTTGAGCCCCCCAAATTAATGTGGATGTTACTTTTACTTTGACATGTACCGCCTACCTAAACGTTGTTGCTGACCAAGTCACCCCTTCATGGAAACGGTATTCACTGATGGCGGTGGCCTCTTTCAGCAGGACAATGCACCCTGACACACTGCAAAAATGGTTCAAGAATGATCTGAGGAACACAACAACAAGGTCAAGGTGTTGACTTGGCCTCCAAATTCCCCAGATCTCAATCCACATCTCTACGCGATGTGCTGGAAAAACAAGTCCGGTTCATGGAGTCCCCTCCTTGCAACTTACAAGACTTAAAAGATCTGCTACAGACAGCTTGGTGTCAGATACAACAGAGTACCTTCAGAGGTCTAGTGAAGTCCACACCTCAACGGGGTCAGGGCTCTTTTGGCAGCAAAAGGGGACCTGCTCAATATTAGGCGAGTGGTCATAATGTTATGGCTGATCAGTGTATATATGTAACTACATTCCCATAATAAAAAAACAAAACAAAGGTAATTGGCTTCTAATTAAATTTGTCCTAGCCTGTGTGTAGGTAGTTGGGTCATTTAAAGTGTTAGCTTCTTTGAAAGACCAGGACTAAAGTGAATGGCTATTTGTGCTCAGTAAAGTGCTATTAATGTCTAAACAATATAAATAATAAAAATAATATCTCTGTGAAAGTGTACTCATGTTCCCCTATTTCCCTGGCAAATGCTAATAGCAGGGGGTGTATTGAATTGGGCTTTAATAATAAGGACTTATGTGTGGCAAATGTAAGACAGCCTGTTGTCTTGTGTAATATTTTTAATTCCTTTAAGTAATATTTGATATTTCTTCTACAGTATGACAGTCCTTTGCAGAAATGTTCTTCCTCATTTCTTGTACAACACATAAATAGCCATCCTGCTAAGGTGACTCCATGTCCTCACTGACCTGCACTTTAATCTACATTTGACAGTAGAAGAGAAAGTCTTATTGAATTCTAGGCTATTGAAAAAACATTACTATGAGGCTGACCCACTATTTCATGTTTTGCAAGGAACAGATAAATTGAAATTATTCTTTGGAGAAAGAAGAGGATTTATAATGGTCGGTTCAAGCAGCCAGTCCTCATCCGTCGCAAGCACTGTTATTGTGCAATTGAGCATTGAATTGTTAGTTGATGTAAGTCTTACAACCTGGTTGATATAGTTAATATTGTCAAGAGTTCTTTGCAGCTTTCATTTCTGACAATTCCTATCTTTCCCAAACAAGATTATCATTGAAATGAAACATTTGTTTTGTTTTAGCTCCAGGTAGACAGAAAAATCTCTGCTTCTGAAAAAAAATGAATTGTTATTGCACTCATTGAACTCCACACCCATCTTCTGCAGAAAAGTAAACTTAATACAATAAACTCTCTGTTATCCGGAATGTGATAATCTAAAGATGGAAGATAAACATGGTTTTCTTTACCATCTCCCACCACCCCACCACCCTTGGGAGCGCTAAAGGACTTTAAGCTTGTTGCAATCATGTTGTAAATATGGGAATTTAGTTTGAGCGAATTATGCTCAATATACATTATATGCCAATGCAAAATTCTGCCTATGCGATTTGGCATCTGATCGCTAGTGAATGGATATCATGGGCACAATTGGAAAATATTATTGGTTGGCAAATACTGTTTCTAACTTTTTTATAGGGGCAAATATCCAATTTCCATTCGGCTTTTATGTAAGGTTTTGCCAGGGACTGAACTCAGGAAATTCTTCAGTGCCTTTTACATATTCACCAAATTGAGATTTCTGGCTAAGTTTATCTTTATCTCTCCATTTGCTAAATGTTGCTCTCATTCAGTCAGGCCCATACTATTAGGGATGCACCGATATTGTTTTTTGGTATCGAGCACGAGTACTGATATTTTTTTTTTGGTACTCTCTGATATCGAATGCCAATACCAGAAGTCCCATTAAGGAAGCTGGGCGGCGTGTAATGACTCACCGCCCAGATTCCTGATTGACTGGGAAGCCGCCTCCATGCTCCCTCCTCACCAGGTGGGGAGGAAGCATGGAGACAGCTTTCTGGCCAATCAGGAAGCCAGGGGGAGGGTAATGACTCCTTGCCTGGCTTCCTGATTTGCCAACTTCCCGACCAATCAGGAAGGTAGGTGGCGAGTCATTACACGCCTCCAAATTCCTGATTGGCCAGGAAACCTTCTCTATGCTCCCCCGTCACCAAGTGACAAGAAAGCATGGAGTCGGCTTCCCGGCCATTCAGGAACCCTGAGGCGAGTCATTACCTGCCCCGCGGCTTCCTGTTTGGCTGGGAAGCCAACTCCATGCTCCGTGGTGATGAGAGTAATAACTCGCTGCCCGACTTCCAGATACCGGAAGTGATGGTATTGGGATAAGTTTCGGGAGCATTTGAGCAAGTACTAGTATGGGTATCGGTGCATCCCTGCTGTTTTTTTTATTCTCTGTGTATCGAGTGTTCCAGTTGCCTTCATTTCTTAAAAAATGGTAAGAAATACCTGGGTTTGTTTGGTATTCTAAACTCTGGCCATCCTGGAAATTAGTTTTGCTTGAAAAATTGTGGCTTTTCTTGGCTTTGTATTGCTTGGTTATCATTCTTGGAAGTTAATTTTCTGTTTTCTACTTTTTTCTAGACCTCAAGCTTCAGCCCTGCTGCTTTTCTCTTTTTCCTATGTTAATCACAATCTTTTTGTACACCTGCCTGTCTTACTATCATTGTGTCTGCCTCGCTTTTTCCCTCAGCCAGGCTGACTTGTGGCTATATTGGCCCGTAGCTTCCAGGTTGATGTTAGTTAAATTATATTACTTTTATCTTGTGCTTCTTCAGTTTATTTTGCAGCCTGTCTCTCTGCTTACCTAGGTGGTTGTAAAGTAATTTAAAAAACGTATGATCTGCCCATCTTGGACAGGCAGATCGTACTTGCGATCATCGCAAGCCCGCCCCGCTGAGGGGCGGGTTTCCGAAGACCACAATGCTGAACGGGCAGTGTGCGCATGCGCACACCGGCCCGTTTGGCATTTGTCTCCCGAGCATGCCACAAACCAGCTGAAAATCGTAAGATTTTCGAAAATGCTCCTTAGACAAAAGACGTGCGACCGTACAGTAAAAACGGTTGCACGCCTTCCATACACTTTGCGATTATCGTACGATCGCGGGATTTTGCCCATAGATCTTAATTTGTATATTAAGTGTTTAAATAATTACCTGTAATACATAACAAAGGCCCATTTACACCAGCAAATGGGCTAAATCTCACAGCAGCTTAAGTTTGGTGACCGGCACAGTGCTGATGCGCCAATCCCGGCACATTACACTGTCAGTATCTCGGAATAGTGCTTCTGACAGCTGGGCGGAGCCAGCCGTGATCTTACTGCTGGCTCCGGCCACTTGCAGAGAGATCAGCGTCCCTGGTTACCTGCTAACCAGGGACACTGATCTCCAAACAGCAAACTCTCCCTGGCACTCCAAAGCAAGTTCAGTACGTGTTTATTAACGGTTATAGTTAATAAACATTTACTGAACTTGCTTTGGAGTGCCGGTGTCCATCCTTTACTGATATTTTGTCGGAAGCCATCCGCTGACACCTGCTGCACCCACCCTCCATTTTTGGAGCAGCGGCTCTGAGTGCGATGGCTACACGGACTGTATCTTGTATATGGGTGGAGCACAAGGGGGGCCCCATAATCTCGTATTGCCCGGGGCCCCCATTGTGTTGGCGGTCCGCCCCTGTGGGGTGGTGGGCCTAGGCATTCACATGAACTAACTATAATATGACTATATTAAATGGAAATGACTTTAAAACTGGACTCTAGGCCAATGTAAATATACAAATTAGTGGAGTTCTGTATTCATGTATTTTCTAAATGCAAGCAGTGTAATTACCTAAACGTAACTTAGTATTAGCCTGTTGCAGTCCAGATACAGTGTAGCTGAGTGGGAGAGGAAGAAAGAGTCAATCAGTTCATGTACTGAGTATAAGAATGCTGATAGAAAGAGAAAGGAAAGTGATGGAGAGATGAGCTTATAACTGTGCTGCTTCTCCTTCACTGTCCAGTCTCAGGCTGGGGGTGTGGGTACACGACAGCCCAGGCTCAGAGGAAGTGATTTGAATGATGCTGACTGTTATAGCAGTAAAAGCTGCTTTTTTTATTGGGCTAATCATTTTATTTGTTTCTACTTTTGGCTGAAATTCTGCTTTTAAGATTTAGATGAAACAAAGGAGTAAAAGGGCCGGTAGGAGGGAGAAAATATAGGACTTTGCAGTTTTATTTATTTGTTTTTGTTAGTCTTTATTATGATACTGAATTCTACAGCTACGTAATAAACTTGTAAAAGTATTCATTTAAATTCATATCGTATAAAACATTCAGAGTCTTAAAATGCAATATTAACAGATGCCAGCTGGAAGCAGGCAGGGTACAGCCTGTAATTTTGTAATGGTTCAGGCCCCAATCTAGAGGCATTGTGTCTTTTGAATGAAATAGCTGTATTGCTGTTGGCAACGTAATATCTCTATATAAAGCCAGCTAACGTCTCTGTAGTGGTTTTGATAAACTGTAGGTATGTTACAGGGAATTTTGTATAATAACCGTTTCTTGGAATTCTTTGAGGTATGGATTGTTATTCTTACATTATTATTGTGCTTGTAGTTGTATTCGTGCAATATTGCAATGACGCAGTTGATTACTGTCTATGATACTTTTTTTGCATTAAACTGGCACATGTGACTAGGACATGTGACTATGCACATCATCTCAGGGGAAGAAAATGCCTTTCCCTGAGATCTTCTGAGATTACGGATGAGATTTACCAGCAATGCTCTGTTGATGACAAGGTAATCCTGTAATCAGTGTGCAGTACGTTGGCAAACTGAAGTAATTTGCACTTTCAAAGCAGGAGGTGAATGCTCTGCAAGTTTAAGTATTTCAAAATCACAGCATTTTACACCTGACATGTCTATGTTATAATTAATCATCATACATAGAGGGATGCACAGGTAGAATTTGATTTTTGAGTGTAAAGGTCTGCTTTAAGGAGTAAAGAAGGGGTCTGTGGAATAAGAAGGTAGAGGTGGAGAGCCACAGAGCTGACAATGGCCATTAAAAAATGTAATTGAAAACTTGGGTCCACATTCAGTCCATTATCAATTGTGTCAAACAGAATTACCATTCATAGTTCAAAAGTTTTTCTTTCCTGTGTATTTTTTAAATCCCCCTTAAGAATCAAATCATTTATATCTTCCATAGAATGGTGTGGTTGTGAGAAATTATGTTCCACGGGTGTGCAGTAATCCTCTTCCTTTGTGTTTTTTGTGTCCTGTATAACCAGTGTAACATCCCTGGTTGCACTTGTTGCATTGAATGGGGGTACACCACATTATTGGAGGTGCAGCTGTATGATCCTGTCATATTGAAAGTTCTTTTTTTGTGTGACACATTTTAAATGATTGATGGGGCTGCATAATTTGCAGCATTTATTGTTGTTATGTCTTGTTCCCTTCTTTGCAGTGCTGTAGTCAGAATGAAGGTATTTTTGTGGTACCCAACCAATGCCCTCTTTGCAGCTGTGGTAGGTGTATGAGAATTGTCATGGTCTTATGACAGTCTAAATCAGCAGTGAAAAAGTAAAGCATAGCAATGCAAGCAGCTGGTATCCTCTGCCGATCTCACAAAAAAAAAAAAAATACTTCTTTAATTATTGTTTTTTTTAAAAAAGATAATGGCAAAAATGTATCAAAACGGGTGCAGACAAAGTCTGGATCAGCTGTGCATTGCAACCAATCAGATTTTCTCTTCAGTTTGTTCAGTCTGCTCCAGTTTTGAAAAATTCCCTTCTATTTGTTTTTCCCTAGGAATAACAGATACCGGACAGTACGTAGTTGTAACGCTTAACAGAGGTCGATATAATGGTCAAAATCACCCATACACTATTGATCGCCTACACTCACATCACATACTCTTCCCCTATGTTGGCATACCTGTTAAATGGAGGTGATACTTGTGTGGCCTGTATGAAGGAGAAGTATTATCCACAAACATTCCCTAACCAACCAGTCGGGGAAGAGGAATCGACTGTCAAAGATGGATTTTCCCAGGCTTGATTTTTTTGTTAGTTTTCCCAAACACAGTGATTTTGTTTTTCGCCATGAATAAATGGTAAAGTAATTTCACATTAAGATCATGTTTTGTTAAGAGGATATTTCTGATAATGTACAGAAATTACATCTACGCAGTCATGCTAAATGTACTAAAACTAATTTGCCAAATGCCCTGGCACGCAGTCACATTGTATCTCAAGGGAACCCACTTGTCTTGTTCTGACAGCTTGTGCTTTACTCTGCTGCTGTAATTAGGATGCTTGCGCCTTCTCTTTGCAGTCAAGCTACACTTTGTAAATGGCAGACTGAACTGACATAAAATAATGTGTATTTTCTCTTTCTGCACAGGTTGCAGCTCATAGCGGATCGTCTTATGCAGAGATTTCTGGGCTCGGGGCTGATGTTAAAAGAATGGGACAGAGTAAAACTTCATGCAACAGTTATGAATACACTGTTCCGAAGAGACCCCCTAGGCAAGTGCATATGTCTTACAAGTATTGATATCAAGTTGAGAATCTGTTTATTGTACATATGATCAACAACCCCTGTCTGTCTCATTTTGTTATTGCATGCTGTAATACTGTTTCTGGGGTGTATAAAGGAGGAATAAAATTTACAGTTCTAGGAAGAAATATTTTAAAAATGTTTACGTTTTAGCAAATAAAGTCTCAATCATATCTGCAGGGATATAGGCATGTACATTTGTAGTCCATCTGCAGGAGTACTGAGGGGGTAAAAATTCTTAACTAAATTGGAGCCAGTTCAGTAAGCACTGTCACCATTAAACAGGAAGTGATATTCTGGCTGTAAGAATTCGCAACATCAACCCCTAATATTCAATATATTGCAGTCCAAAACCGAAAAAAATGATTTATTGTTTTGAAGGACCATGTGCTGCAATGCATTAATTTTTTAGGTTTAGGACAGGACCAAACACGGCTGCATTTGTTTAAAATTTTGCCAAAGTTTCCTGTGCCTAAATAAATAAATAACCCATCTGCTTTAAAACGCCATAAAAAACATTCTGGAAATAGGGCAGGGGATTACAGCTTGTGCTGTGGTTCCGAAAATATAATTAAGGCCAGTAGTTGGTTTACAGTGGACTAACTATGTAAAAAAATATATTAAACTGAATTTTCTTTAATAGAATTTATCCAAAAGCTTATTTTAGGTCTATGTCCCACTAGCAGTTTCACTTTCTGGACCAATGGGACCTAGGGCAATGCTATGAAGTGAATCTTCCGTTTTCCCCTCTCTGAAGTACATTCCTCATATTATTTGGAGCATGAACCACAAAGGGAACTTTCAGCTATTTCAGCTTCATCTTGGTGTGCGGTGTTCCATTTGATGGTATAATTGATTCCTTCGGTGGAGTCAAGGAGATCCAACACCTGATATGTGGTGATTAGACTGGGCTGGGTGCAAACCCAGTTTTCCTCATTTAGCCCAAGCCCCATCAAAGCTCTCACTGCTGACTGCCACCACCTCTGTCCGGGCCAATCATTTCGGGTGAGGTGCATTCCCCACCCCGCATCTATATATCACAAAGGGGTGGGGAATGCCTCAGACGCAACTGCCGCCACTGAATAAACTGGGAGGGAGGATTGGCAGTCACAGTTTTGAGCAGGCGTGGACGAACTCATGCAAACTGGGTTCACACTAAGCCCAAACTCCCCTCTACTGACATGTAACTATGGAGTGCGGATTCTAATCTCGCCTGAAGTGTCATGTGGAAAGTTTAGGATTTCAATTAATTCACTTGGTAACTTTTTTAGTGCTTTCTAACTGCTCTTTAGTTGGTTGGGCCAGTTTCTGCCTGTGGGCAAGCACGCTTCCTTAAGGGTAAGGTTTCTAAAAATATGAAAAGTCTGTAATTAACATTACAACTATTGGAAAGAATCATATTTATCTTAAATCTCACACTAGATTGTTATAACCAAATACCTGGCTGTTCTTCTTGCACAGGTGAGAGATGTGAGGTATATCTGATATGGGATCAAATTTTTAATATTGGGTTTACAGCGCAGCAGCTTTTATATCAGACCTACCCATAAGCGCGGATTTTACACTCTCTATTACATTTTTAATATTGTTTTTTTGTGTTTTATTATTGCATTGTACTGAATTTATACTAAGAATTATATACAGTCTCTTCCAACTGTTATCAAGCAGTGGTTAATAAGGGTACAGTCATTAAGTCTTCCTCCACTGTGCAATAACACATAAAATTCAGGCTGTTAATAAAATAAAACCTTTGTTGCAGCCCAAGCAATTCTCAGTGTATGCAATTTTGACCTTTAAATAACATGCATTATCATTTTAATAATAAGGTTCTGTTGTATTGCAGTAATGTGTCTGTGATATGTCCTTAATCAAGAAATTAGAATGGATATAAGAAAAAATAAAAGGCTTAGACAATTAGCAATGCTTATTGCAATGTTATTACAAGTGCATTTGGTGGGTTTATTACCTTTTTATATAAACTGCTTCAGCCTCTCTGCCCTCATTTTATTGTCCTTTTTCCATAACAGAGTGCACTTACTTGCATTAAAGTCTTGTTTTGTTTGTTCTAGTTTACAAAAGCTATTTAAATGACTGGTTAGGTGTTTTTATTACAGCTGAAGAAAGAAGCACTATATCCCCTGGAAGGCCTGGGCAAAGAGAAAGAGAATCATTTGATGCCAGAAATGTACTGAAGGTCAGTGAGAAATACTTTAGAACTATCTGTATGCTGCTTTATGGTTGTTCTATTTATATTTATTCATAAACTAAATGCAATATCTCTTACATTGGATAATATTTGTATAAACTGGTGCAAGACCTCTCACTTCTACAGTGGTACATCCTTTAGGTCTGCCAGGCCCACATTGGCATTCTGGCAACAAAACACCACCAATCTGAGTCTGTATGGGCTGCTTGCATTAATATAATTGGTATATGCCACTGGAAACCATATGCATTCAGGTTTTACCCCTCAGGAATATGCTGAATCTTAAGCGGTGTTAAAAGGATATTGGTGGTCGAAATTAGTTTTTTCATGTACACATTTATGGGACAGATATTTTTTTCTCAAGGTGGCTTTCCTGTCCTAGTTTGCTGTAAGCTGGACTGTGACATATATGAGCTCCAGAGTGTTTGCTTGTCTCACTCTGCTAACCTCAGCAACTCAATAAAAGATATACAGTTGGCTTAATGCAAACTCTAGCAAAACCATATTGTGTGGCAGCTCTCTGTCATTGGCTGAATGTACATAATACAATTTGACAGCCAGTGTAAGACCCAGTTTAATGTCTGTGCAAAATCAACTATTCCAGTATCCTATTATAAGACTACAGCCACAACCATACTTCAAATAATGATTTCTTTATTACAAAACTAAACAATGCACATTGGATAAAAATGCTTGTAAAATGCAATAAATCAACAGTAAACCCCCTCCTAAATTGCAAATGTAGTCAAATATATCTAGGTGGACACCCGTTATTCCCAGTAAGGGAATGTTTCATTCCCCCCTGAGATAATACAGATCCAGATCTGTACCAGTAAAATGTGGCAGCAAGTGCATAGTACGTTAAATATGAATATACTATTGTCAAATAAATCTTATGTTTGTATATTTTTTATCCCCAAATAGTACCCGCTGATTAATAGTGTTGATATGTAAAAGCTATCTGTACCTCCCTTTTTAGTGGTACACAGAGTACATAATCTAAACAAATTGCAATATTAATATCATGAATAATTCGCTAGCGATATATAATGAAGTGAGTTGAAAATGTGTACAAAAAGAAGAGGGAAAATATACTGTGCACTACACATAAAACAATTCAAGGACTCTATAAGCATAGACCCACATATGACCCATAGTGCAAAAAGTGCCAAAGTGTGACAGAATACTTAGTGCAGTGGCTTCAGCATTTCATGGCAGATTTGCAGCTAACGTATAATGTGCCTGAATAGCATTTTTATCGAGGGAGAGGCAATGGTGTGCTGTTTCTTTCCCCATCCAAACTGCTAGCAGAACTCTCCCCCCCCATCCCCCTGTGTGTTAGTTACATCCAGAAAGTATGCAAATTGCATCACCTCCGCTTCAGGGGTATGTAGGGTTTACATAATTTCTGGTATCATTATGTTTGCATTCCAAGGTGGATAGTACAGCAAACTAGGACACCTATTAGTGAAGTCTATTTGGAAAGACTTGGGACATAGCACAAAATTGGTAGACTAAAAATTATTAACATTTAATTTTTTTATTAAATTACATACATTTTATTCAATGTAGCAAAATGTTCAAACCCAATAGTAGCAATATATAAACTTATAATAATTATATTTTTTGGAGAAGTTTGTAATATGTGGAGTATTAATATGCAATACATCAGATAATAAGCAAGGAAGAAGACACCATGCATTGTAAATTTTATTTTCCCAAATTAAGTAGACCAAAAAAAAACAAATAAACGTTGAGACATACAGAACCTGGTAATTTACAGCAGAAGGATTGTAGGGAGCCAATTGTTGGGTTTTACTTTGAAGCAAACATGTCGGCTACATTCATTTGTCCAATATAACAGTGCTATCTTAGTACAAGTGCCTTATCTATTTCATAATCCTAATTTCTGACTACCATAAAATACTCTGCTTCACAAGCACACACTGTACAGTTTGCCTTTGCCTTCATTCTTATGGGAAAGCTGTACTCTAGATGAAAGCTTGAGGTCACCATGAGTACAGCTTTCCCATAGGATGAAATTGGGCTGAGGCATGCATGTGCTACACAAAGTGGCCATTATAGGAAGAAAGGCTGCGACTCAGAATGGGGCTGCACACTGAAGTTCACTAGATTGGGTCTGAAGGCAAGTATAAGACCAGATGTGCAGCACTCATTGGAGTGGGGCAATTAAGTAAAAAAAGAAAAAAGAAAGTCGGGCTGAACACAAAGATCTCTTTATATTGGGTGCATTGGATCATCCAGGGGTTCATTGGGGTTGCAGAAATTGATTAGAGCATTATCAAATGTACTTCTGGCCACCAACAAGGTGCCTGCACTTTAGCAGTATTATTTGTTGGAATTTGCCAATGTGCCTCAAAGGTTTACTTTCACACAAAAAGTCCATACCTGGCCTAACGTTACATGGCTGTTGCTTTTTTAGATTTAGCCATACGCGCAAGTTTGGCACTTTGAACATATGGCCACATTTATCTAAGCGGCATATTTATAATAACCTTGGTCAGAATTGCTATACTGGTCATTACAAGTGACAACTGAATAGGTGGCAGGTGTGACACTTTTTAAGTGTCACACTCTGCAATTTTTGAATTCTTGTACCTTGAATGGCAACTGTTTTGCAGTATGTGTATACACAGTCAACCTTTAAAGGATTTCCACTCCTCCTCATAGTTAGAGCCGACGTGTGACAAAGAAGCTGTCACAGGTCGGCTCTATTAGGCAATGGCCCGCGATATACTGAGCCTTGGGATCGCGGGAGTAGGTTAGGATATGTCCTCCTGTGAGCCTAAAGAGAACTATGGTGAGAAACACTTACCCCATAGTTCTCTTTTAACTATACTTATTTTATGAATGGACCCCCTTAAAATGGAATCTGTAAAAATAACATTTGTAATAATGTAATAATAACATTTGTTTGTGTTGTTCTGTGCTTAGAGCACCACAGTGCAATACAAAGAAACTGTATCTGACTTCTACTGAGAAATCAAAAATGTTTTTATCATGGAGAACATATATTCCATTTCACGCACACGTCACTTTGCATGTTCTGCTTATTACTTGTTCCAATTAATTTGCTCCCATTGTTAACTCTATCAGCATCAACACATTATAGTTCTCTGCTTGCTAGCTCAGTGGCACATAAAAATCTGACTGTGTCCTAGCAGGTAAAAAAACATACCTGTTAATCAGATCAAGGTTTTGTAATGTAAACAATACTTTGCAATGTGTCTTCTCCTTTATTATGTTAGGGAAAAGGAGTGTAATTTTGTTATATAGTGAAAAAATATGACATTTTGTTTTGCGTATCTAGCAGATATAACTCTGCGTTTCTGAATATTTAATTCACAACAGCCCAGCATACTTCCACTACTGGTTAAGTTTTCATTTTCTAAATGACTGGAGCTTCTGGGCAAACGGTGCTGGTGTCATTTGCGCTTTCTCGCATATGATTTATATATCATGCTTGGAAATAAATTAATGGAGAGTCAAGATTGCCCAGCACATCTTTGACTGTAGTTTGACAATTGAAAGTGAATTGCGGAAAATGAATAGCTGAAATGAGTGAACTAATTGAAGTTTATATTTACAGCGTTTTCTTTTTTTTTAACTGTTCTTTAACACAGACTTTTTACATATATTGCTGGTGAAGTACACGTCACTAATGCAGCTAAATACTAAACAAATGGGTTATAAATAATTATACCCATGATCTTTTATGCCTTGGTCAGCCAAAACACAAAGCTGTTGATACCAGAGTCCTAATCTTGGCTAAACTGAGTAGAGCAGGCATATAGAAAGGAAGCAGCTCTTCAGATGCCGAGTGCATCACTCTGGCATCTATGCTACCACAGTAGTGATTCTCTAGGCCAGTGGTGCTCAACGTTTTAATGAGGAATCCACAAAGAATGTGCTGTTGTTCTGACACATGGCCTTGGCTTTTGTATAACAAAACAAGTGCATTGAAAAAGGGTTACAGCAAACGATATTGACTAGCAACCAATATTAATCTTGCATTGTTTTGATTGCTCTAAATAAATGAAGCATGATGTCTACTTGGAAGGTTGAATGTTCTGCGCTATGAAACAGACCCAAAGGGGGAGATTTCACAGAGAGTAAGGGTTAACCGCAAGCTGCTGAAACTAAGGCCAGATAAGCCTCACAAAATGGTTTTAAAATAGTGAGCGCTATGGGTCTCCTGGAGTGAAGTGAGAATCCAACAATAACTTATTAAATAAGTGGTATAAAAATTATAAATATATAAATATCTCTAAGTGAACATCTTATTATGTGAACAATAAAAATTGCTGAAGTGATATGTGAATAAACGAAACAAAAATCAACAATGTAAATTGACTAATAAAAAATGCTTAAATATAAATAAATGTGAATAAATAAATAAATAAATCTTCAATCAACCGTGTGTCCGTGATTTTTTTTTTTCCTCACTTTCCTACATGAAAGTGAGGAAAACTACTCTTACACCGGACTGTTACCCACCTAAATATGGAATGGATGGGATGGGAAATGTAGTCATATTGTGACCATTTGCAGTCAACGTAATCATCTGAATCTAAGCTGTGTTTATCTACTTGCCTATATTACTCTTTCACTGTCTTTGTAAATAAACATTTAAGTGTGAATTTGCCATTGTTTGGGGTCCACAAAAGTTGCTAAAATGATTGCCATCCCTAAGAACAGGTTTTGTTATCTAAACCACTGACTTATTGTACACTTCTGCCTAAGACCACAGGCATACTTTGTGAATACTAAAGTTTGATAGATTTGCTCACATACAAAATACATAAATCCATCAAGAATATTACAGTATTTTGTTTTGATTCATAATTGGGCCTACTTAATAGAGTATCAGCTGGTAAACACTAGTCTAAAGAGTCATTTGCCATCAGTCTGAAGAGCAGGCACCAAATATTACTTATGAAGCCAGTGTGCTTCCCAAGTAACATTGGGGTTTTTGTATATGAATGTCAAATTTAGAATTAAGTCCTAAGCAGATATGAGGAACCATGCTTCAGGTGCTTTCTGGCAATACAAATGGGTTGCTTTTGAGATGTGGCTTTTTACCATCCACTTACCATATGTTCATTTTGCATAGCAATTGACTTGCACATGTTTTGTTTACAACATAGGAAAGCAGAAATCACCAGCACTCAGTAAATATCTTTGATGTGCATTTAATCGGACCAATCGTCAATTGTCATGTACAAAATAGCTATTGCCGATTGGTCTGATTAAATGGACATCAAAGATATTTACTGAGTGCTGGTGATTTCTGCTTTCCACTGTTTGTTGCACAGTGCAATCCGTGATTGTCACTGCGAGCACCACTACAAGTACTTGGGCCGGGAGCACTGTGAGGAGTGCAGAGGGACTTACTATTTTCTACGTTGTTTACAACATAAACCAAAAGGAACACTGCTGAATACCCCCAATTCAAAACTCAAACTCTGCTTTCCAGACTCTTCTAAAATGCCTCACAAACATAAGTCAAGAGCAAAACACAAACACCTATGTATACTAACCATGTTTTTCTCTTTGCCCTATGTCACCTTGCACCATAAATATGGATTGTCACAAGTCATGATGTTCCAGACCCCAGGGAACACCTATCTGGTCATGTGTTCAGTTGACAACAAAAGTGCTTGCATCTACACTTTTTGATTTTATATAATTACTGGTATGGTCTACTGACACCAACGACTACAGTACTACTGTGCAGTTCACATTTTTAAAACATCTTAAGATGCCAGCTGTAATTTTTCTTTTTGTCTCTGCTTCTAAAATGACAGCACAATCAAGGTGAAAGGATCATTCTTTTTGGTATGGAAAAGTAAATATGAGCCATTCCAGTGCTTGAAAGTGCTCATTATGACATGGTGATAAGTTACTGCATGGCCGAATTACTGCATACAATTTTGCTCAGGTATCACAACTAGTGTCCTTGACTACACATGTAGACTCAAGATGAAGGAAAACATTTTCTTCATCCTCTGTGTATTATTTTTACTAGTTTATCCACAGCTATAGCCTCATGAGAGAGCTCTGTTATTCACAGTCCAGAGATATTTTTCTCCAGAGCATTGATTCAAATATCACCATTTTTATTGCCTTTGATACATTTGTGTTCTGCAGGTAGCTACCATTTTCTGACACTTACAGTTAGATCATTTCCTTTGGAAATGTGTCTTCAGGGATTGTGTGCAGTAACTTATTGCCATACTGAGAAATCTCTTAGATGTAGACGGTAATCTTGGATTGCATGATAAAATACTGTGTTTTTGCAGCACTAGACTGGCATTAAGAATTTACTAGCCCAAAAAGTTTAGAGGGCTTTTAATTTTGTATTGGATAATATGTACACAGACATAACTGAGATATGTTTGCTTCTGATATGTTTGGGGTCTTGAAAAATAGCAGGGGCTGGACATGTAATTGTTCAAGTAGAAATACTCCAGAAGTAGGTTAAGCTCTGTGGCTAATACACCATTTTGCCACCACATTGTTTGCGATGTGGACATTTGAAACCCTAGGAAATTTATAAGTAAACTAGCTGAAGAATGGATGTGGAATTTGCATTGCCTCGATTCTTTGTAGGCAATCTGTTATGTGCAAAATGCTTTGTTTAAGAAAGATGTTAACATCCAGCATCCAATACATCTCCGGGTGGTTGAACTCATGGGGTATGTTTGTGCTTAACGTAAACCTTTCTTAAAAGATATTTGGAGGCTGCCATTGCTTAAATAGACACTTTCCCTGTGCTCATTTGTTGTGCATCTCAAAGTATAATTTGCATTTCTTACTGGAAGGTACCTTTAGCTTTAAAAAAAAAAATGAACTGGATTATCTGTGTACAATTGTTTAGTTCTTCAAAGAGTGTAGAACTATATACTGTACAGATTCCTAATTTTCTACAATTTGCAGAGCTAACTCTTAGGCCTTGTTCACACCAAGCACGGAGCAGGTGCAGAGCAGTTGCAGACCGGATCAAAACTGCGTCCAATGTATTCCAATGGTATTTTTTGCTCCAGTTCACATCGCAGCGTGCAGTTCCAGAGCAGGTGAAAAAACGGCAGCAAGCCCTATTTGACCTGCTCTGGACCTGCTCTGGAACGCATGCAAACACATCAAAAACGCATGCAAATGCCTTGACCGCACTGGAAGCCCATGTTAAACAAAAACGGCCCGGAACGCATCAAAAACGCGGCACAACCCACTGCACTGCGTGTGCAGAAACCTGAGCGGATCTGCTCTGCATTTGGTATGAACAAGGCCTTATACATTCTGACTACATAGTGTTCCATTTATGGCTGAAATATTATCTTATCTGGTCTGTATTTTCCTGCTATACAATAGTTGCTGTATTGAATAAGATTTAAATGAATAGGAATTATTTCACCCTACTGATGTAGCATAATCCTGTCAATAAGTATTTGCAGTTTTGTAGTATAGCTTAAAATTGTAGAACTTGTCACCAAGTCCACTTAAGAAGAGTCGGATTGTCTGTTGGTAGCTTCCCTGGTTTGTCTGATTGCAGCTCATGTTCCTTGTCCCTTATTGCCTGTGGGTCTGGTGTGACCCTTGAAGGACCTGGTATTGTGATGTTATTTCTGCTATTGTAATACATTAACAGTAAAACTCATTCATTGTAAACCTCTGTACGCTCATTTTTTTTCTTTCTTTTCTTTCCAAATACTCTCAGTACTCATTTAGGGGTGCAGGAGTCACTGGAAATGTTCCTATACATATTGATGATATGTAGAGGGGTTCTACAGGTCTGATAGTAAGTGGGATACCACTGGCCTTGGTAACTTCTATATGCATTTCTATAATTTTTATACCATATATCTTTCATTGGACATATTGCTTTTTGCTGTCTAACAAACAGTCGGTGCCTATTCAAACATATCTGGTGTGTTGTGGAATGTTAATATATACATGTTAACGTGTTTTATTGTGGGTTATGTTATAGTAGCCTACTTGTTATGAGTGAACATGATGGAAAAGCACTTTTCATGCTCCTGCTCATCATTTTTCTGTTAACCCGTGCGGTGTCAGATTACAGGAATCAGTAATCAAATCGATCCCATTTTTTTTTCTTATAACACAATGTGTGGGAGGTCTAAAACCTATACAAGCAGTGTTGTTCATTTAAATTGGTATTTGGTGCATAATTTGTAAAATGACCACAGACCTCAATGACAGACATTTGCCCATCTCTAGCTTTTAGCTTCAGAATGCCACAGAAGCCCCAACACATAGGATGTCCAATTGAGAAAATAGTAGCTTCAATTCTCAAGCTAGTGTACTAGTAGTGACCTATATCTATTCAGAACTCTATGAATACCCTTTTACAATCAGGAAAGGACCGACTGCAGTCTCACACAATATGCTTCTGAAGATCTGAAGTCGCAAATCCGAAAATCTATAGAAGCTACTGTGGGTCTAACTTTTAATAAGGTTATGCCCCCCTAATTTGTACTAAATACAATAAGGATACAATAAAGAGTTGGCCCAACTAGTGCAATGGAATTTTGCACAACACTTCATTTGAAGGGTAGAAATTGAAGCTGCTTTGCGTTACTTCCTCACACTTTATCATATTTTATGGTGCCCAAACCTAAAACAGCTATTGGGGAAGTGTAACCTCTCACTGTAGCCCTTTTGTCCATCTATAGTTCTAATGCACCTGTCAATGTCATCTTATATCCATTTTTACAGGGTATACTAAAACCAGTTAGTAGCACATATTAGCCTATATTCGGTGCATCCCTGGTACCACTGAAATGTACAGTATTCTTATAGAAACAACAAACAATACACACTAAAGGTTTAATGTTGATTGCATATTTAGTAGTCTTTATTAAAAATGATAAATTGATTTGAGATTAAGGGGGTTTTTCACTATTGAGCCGAAGTATACAGCCGTAGCTTTGGCTGATCCTTTGGCTCTCTTCGGCCGCTGGAGCCCTTTTGTTCAGTCGGACTGAATGGCTGCTGCACGGGCTATTCACAACAGCCTATACAGCTGCCGAAGGTTTCTTTTCTTTTTTTTTTTTCATTTTTAAAATCTTTTTTTTTAAATTTTACTATTTGTTTACATTTGTAAAATATTTTTTCAACCTTTTTTTTTTCTTTCACTCTTTTCACGGATTTTCTTTTCTGCTCGGTACCTCGGATATTCACTCGGCTCAAGTCTTTCTTTCTACCCTGATTTATACAACATATGTTTTAAAATATATTTTTCTTTAAGGTAAACCCGACCTGTACTAAAACATTTCTAGGGTAGCAACAATGCTTAAGCCCAGGTACCTCGGGGTGCCTTCAAGTGCTAAGACTAAGGCCGTCTCCAGATTGATCCCTGTGCACATTTAGAGCACCTTGAACACTAGGCCCAGATTGTAAACTATTGTCACATTCTACTGATATCAAGATTAACCCCATCTCTCCTGGCCCTACCACCTGTCAGTCAGCTGCCAAATGTCAAAGCTTCAGTGGGCATGAAGATCCTACAAGCATGAAGATCCTACAAGCAACAGCACTTTGTCTTGCAGGCTGACCATGCTAAACCACTTCCTCTGCATTGTCAACCTGATCTGCATGCTCCTTCTTTTGGCCATTGGGCTCTCTGCCAGGTATATCATATAGATAGCCCAATGGCGAACTGAAGGAGCTTTCACAATAGGCTGACCGTGCTTCTGCTAATTCCTAGGCAGTGGGTTAGCATTGTCAACCTGAAACAGGAAGTGCTGTTACTAGCTAGGGTTGCCACCTGTCCAGGATTCACCCGGACAGTTCGGGTTTTGAGTTCTGTGTCCAGGTTTCATGGCAGAAGAAACCCGGACACAAGATGTTAGGCAGACAGGGGTAACCAAAATTAAAATAGAGGCTACTGACCCCCCACTGAAAATAGTCACAACTGTGATATTTATACATGAATCGGCGAAGCTATTTACATATGAATAAACTATGACTTATTCTCCCAAAAACTGTCCGTGCGTCGCTAGCGTGTGTTCGGGTTTCACTTGAAGAAAAGGTGGCAACCCTATTACTAGCTGGATCACCAGGTACATTATTTTACACAAATGTCTTTGTGAATTTGTTGCAAAGTGTATCTAAACACAAAAATGTAAGCTTACTAATCCTTAGATAAGGTAGCTGAATTAGTTTTCTTTTTTTGCAGACTTTTTTTTCTCCATTATTTTTACTTGATAATCCTGTGAGTAAAACACTTCCTGTCGCAGGGGAACTATTCCCACAAAAATAACTAAAACAGTGTGATCAAAAGAAAATAGGTAACCAGGTAACCATGTTGTTTTAGCATATATATGACTGAATTTTTAGCTACTGTATATGACTCTCCCAGGGTTAGAGCATCATGCAGCATTTGGTTAGAATTTATCTATGCTTAAACAGAACAGGGATGATGACATTTACTGAATATTGCAGCCATGTCATTATTCACTTCCCGTTAGGAACTTCTACAAGTCAGATGTTCAATTTCCATATATACAAAGTGCTGAATATTATTTTTAAAGCCTATAAAGTAAGAAATATAGCTTTGCAATCAATCATCTGTCTTGTGGTAAATATCATTGCAATAAAACTGTGTGATGTTTCTATATTAAGAGATAGATCAGCATGTCAAGATCAACACATTTTAATTTTGGGGTAGAGGAGCAATCTTATTGCCAAGGGGCAGGGTAATAATTCACTGTCAGTAGCTGGTTATCACTGCAAACACAATGACAGAATCTCTTGTGATCCATAGCTACAGGCACTAAAAAAATATTTTGCTGTAAGACAATAGCAGTATCATTCCCTAAAGAAACATTTTTCCTACAAAAATGAACTAATTGGTAGCATTCCTCACCTTTTTTTCTAGCAGTGTTCTCAAGATAGTGATGCTCAAAGAATCTTAGTTTTCTAAACATGTATTTTTAATGTATATTATTTTGTTCTATCCAATTAGCGTGTTTAATTACAGAGAACAGACACAACAAGCCACAATTTACAAGGCAAAAGAATAGTAAAAAAATGAAACTGCTCTACAATATTTCGACCAAGATAAAATTAGGTAATAAAAATAAACAGATAACGATGATCCCAAAACACTCGGCAGAATGCTAATTTGTGAGGACCAAGTTAGCATCCTTGCAATTAAAACAGTTTGAAGAGTTATTAACCATTAAAGCTAGAATTTAAAAAACAAAGTAGTCATTGATGCTACTGAAATTATATATTAATTTAGAGTATTATCTTTTTTTGTCAAATAAACTTGATTTCTTTGCTGTACTGTGCACTGATGAACTGTTTCGCTGTTTGCTTAATTTAGTAATTGTAGGTTTTCTTTAACTATCCTTTGGGTATTGCAAAGGTACAGTTTATATAAAAAGTAATGATTTCTACATTTTTATTGGGTTGTTCAACAGCTTTTGTTCCTTCTCTAGGGCATGAGCAGTCAGTAGACTTGGCATTAAATTGTGGGTTGGGGGGTTAGAGGGCAAGCATAAGCAATGGAACAACCTTGGCCATAGTAGCTAGTGACCATGGGCTAAAGTAATTTGGGTCCTTGGTGAGTGGTAGTGTATCTATAGCCAAACTTGTTTTTGTTTTAACTACATTATAGAATAGTTAGAACCTTTGTCATGTTTTTATGACCATCTCAAACCAAACTAGGGGGACTTATCCTCTCTATTGATCCTGGTGACCACTGTGTTCGAATCATAAAGTGAAGGAAAATCCAAACATTTTCCAGGTATCACTAGATCTAGAGGTGAAGTGGATCTTCCAATAGAGACACCTATTCTGGTGATAACTCCCCTAACTTTTAAAGCATATGTAGTTGGGTTGCTCAGACAGGAAACAGGACAATGACTGCAAAAAAAAACTTGCAGAAATTCTGTGCATTCCCCACTCTAAAAGTAAATGTTTGTTGCATGTTAAATACAACCTTTCATAGCCTAAAACGTGCCTAAGGTAAGCATAGTGCTGAAGATCAGAAATGTTGACATTTTCATAGAATTTTTTAGACTTTTTGGAGGCCACAGTTCAGTTACACTTAAAGTACAGTGTGACATTAGAGGATGTCTGCTGTGTGACTACGTGGTCACTTTGTGTGACCTTGGTGGGCTTTAAAACATTTACACACATTGACATTTTTATTTACTTCAAGCTTGCCACATTCACATATATATATCTAAACAAACGGAAAGCCAGTGGAGAGCTGGTTTAGTAACTGTTGATTTATAACTTATTATGACTTTGTATCGACCAGCCCTATAGTTCCAGTTCGTGATTTTATTTATTTATATGTTTTTGTCTCTGAGAGCGGCTTTTTGTTCTCAGCCACAAGTCATGTTGTTATATCTGCCTAATTTGCAGTCAAAGAGCAGCATGTAGCTTGAGATGTAGACAGTGCATCACTGTGTTAAAGTTGCTTTAGAGTTTTGTTACTTTGCCTATAATGTTTCTGCTGAAAAAAAAACAGGCAGCACATTATGTCTGTGGCCTCATGTTTATGTATTTGTTTGTGTGACAGTTGTATTTGCATCTGGAGGATAAAACTGGAAAAGGAGATAATGAAGAAAAAAAATAAATGGTTGGCCAGGGCCAGTGGCTAAGACATTCTACTTGTTTTTCTTAATCATTAGAGGAAAATGGCTGTGTTTATATTTGCAGGAGATTTGTCACTTGTTCATTACTTTCCAGTGTCTAGTTTTTTGTTTTTTTACAGCTGCTGCTATCTGTATAGAAGATTATCCTAAATATACAGTATATACTTTACCAAAACTAAGGGAACATATGGTCATTAAATGACTTCTGCCTAATCCTAAAAATTTTGTCAGAAACGGCTAGTGATAAGTTTACCTTAGATGTCAGATACCTACACATGACAGCAGCAAAATGGGGTGCAATAGTCTGTTGACTGTGTGATCTCAAGTCATAGACTATTTTCCTAAAAACAAAACCCTGGCACTGCCACTTGGGTTGCTCACCGTGTATATTCATGTGATACAAGGGTATCTGTCTTTGTGCTACTCCAAAAAACAAATATTGTTCAACAGGCACGTTTAACCACCATCTAATGTCTTTAGTAAGATTTTCTCAAGGCTCTCTAAGCATTCATTTTATTTGAAGTACCCAAACACAGTAACACATTATTTATAGTTCTCTGATTGCCAACTAGGGGAACATGTGCCTGTGGTATCCGTGAGTGTTGACAACAGATAAAATGTTATCTGAATAAATCATACCACCAATGATGAATAGTGAAACTTAAAGAACAACTGGACACTGTACACGTTGGGCTACAGTATGTGTTAAATTTAAATGTTATTGGTGGTGTTACCCTATGGTGCGCTTTAATGTATTTAGTGGCCGGGGTGAAGGAGGGGAGTGGCATTTCATTTGCTGTATCTTTTATAGAAATAGAAAAGCAAAAATGAGCCCTTAGCAATATTATTAGAAATATATATGTTGGGAAAGAATGAGAATTAAGGGAATAGGGAGCACAGGCTGGATCAGGTGAGTTATAAAGAAATCGCAGTAAACATTCTTCTTCATGGTGCATACATGTTTTCCTTATGTTTGTATGATTTTCTTACTTGGGTTTCCTTTCATAATATAGTGATGTGTTGAAATCTGAGCAAACTGGCCATACAATGTCTTTGTGTATGAGTGCATGTAAATGCAGTAAGAACATTCAATTGGCAGGGATTGATGTAAGTGGTTCTATCTAGTCTTTGCTATGTAGCACATACATTCTGTTTAACTTGCCTGCCATATATAAATAAAAAACAAAAAGGAATGTACTGTTATAACGGGTTATTTAGTAGGCCTAGTGATACCCAAATCACAGCTGTCACATAAGAGTGATTTATGCACGGTTAAGTCCTAATTTAAAAATGGTCACAATCAAAGGCATTAGGAAGTCTACATTTGGATGGGGCAGGTCTGCAAAGTTTAGAGGATTTAATATTATTGTTTGCAGGCAGTAATAAGCTTCAGGATTGTAATTCCTGTCCTTGCTTCACTACTTAATGAATCACTGTCCTTGAACAAGTATGCAACCTTTTGAAATTGGGTTTCTGGACCAGGACCATACACATGAATTGGTCATGCAATCATCAGCAGAGTGAGGTCAGCCGGCTGTTCAGGCAGAGCTACTGCTAGGTTCCAAGATCCTCCTGCACAGACCACATCGCTACATAGCTAACATCCCCATCAAAAATCTATTGCTCATTTGTCAAATAAACAATGCTTAGATCAGGCATGTCAAACTCGATTGAAATAGTGGCTCTGGCGGAGTGGAATAACTCTGCAAGGAGCCACATTTATGTCTACTGCAAAAATGATGACAGGACTGTAGAGCAGTCTGGGGGCCTCATTCACTTTAAATCTTTAAACCAGCTGGGGACCACAAGATGAGGTGAGAGGGTCCAATAACACCAGTTTGACATACCTGTCTTGGATCCATCAACTTTCCACCAATTATCACAACAGTTTATAGCCAGCCTCAGATTGCATGCAAGGGAAATCTGTTGCTGGACATCAAAGCTCTTTAATACATCTTCCTAAGCACAGATATTGTAAGAAATGTGGAAAGGATAGTCTTGTATTTTTTCTGTGACTCTGAAGACCTGTGACCTCTGTTTCCCATCAGTTCCAACTGTGAACAAAGCCTTCCTCAAGCTTATAGCAGCCGCAACAGAAAATGTGTATTTCAGATGACAGACAGAACAAACAAAATCATCAAACATACCAGCTGCTGCCTTATCTGCATTGTTTTGTAAGGTGAAATGTGCATTAGGAGTATTTGAACAGCTCCATTGTTCTGCTCTTTATTATACAAATAGGTGCTTACATGGTTTTTCATTTGAGAACTCTATGAGCACATAATTCTTCCATCCAGTCCATGAATAAAACAAAACCAGTCAATGACAGCATCTTTATGCCTTATTTTGCTGTTATCCTTTGCTGCTTGCTGATTCCTTTTATAACATGGTAATAAAAGAACACTACCTATTGCTTTACTATTTAATACCAATGAATGGCACTGTGTAGATTTATACACATTTCTCTCTAACAATAATTGTTGTCCTGCTTCAGACTTTAGCATTCATTTTATTTATACTATCTGAGTAAGTAACAAAAAAATATTCCATGACTCAATAGTTACCTGCTCATAAATCTTTGTACTTTTAAGGTCATGAAGTCTTTGCATGTGATACATGATTTGTGATATGTTGTGTAGTATAGCTCATAAATGGATGTGAAAGTGCACATCAAAATCCATTAAAAGGTCAGTCCATCTGTGGTTTTGGTTGTGACTGGATCCTATTGGAGGGTTTAGGGGGCATCTATGGTCAAAAACTAAAAATATGTGTTTCTTTAATAAATGTCCATAAGTTCTATCCCACTCTCAATAACTATATCGATCTAGAAGCTAGTAAACATACTTATTAAGATTGCCTATAGGATGTATTTCCTCATTGCAGCGACACAATTTCACTCAGCCCTGTTAATCTGGACTTCCTTGTGTCACAACCCACAGAGCCTGCCTTCTGGGCTACAACTCAACATGTGAACAAGGTAGCATTATTACATCATTGACTTCTCAGAAATGACCCAACACAGTATGTGAAGTTCCTTTGCATTAGCTGCTGAAGGTTCCAAGAGATATCACAAAATAAAGAGTAATTTAGCCAGCAGGTATCTACATGAAATCTGAATCATCAGGTTTGCCTGGACTGACCCTTTAGGAGACAGAATATGGGTAAAATGCTAAGGTGTCCGTTTAATAACAGTTTGCCTTTTCTCCACACATCATGGTGATATTTATCACTGCTGGAGAAAAGTTTGAGCCCCTTCAAGTGGCTAATTTATCACTGTGATATGCTGTGATAAGCAGCAGTCAAATATCACAGTGATATGTGGAGAAAAGGCTGGAGAGAAGAGCGAGGAAGGCTTTTCAAGGATGTGCACAGATATTCCTCGGAGGAAACTATAAACCGGATAGGCATGGTCATAAGGTATTCCTTCCACATATTTGAATTAAAACTAAATACACATATAAAGCCCTATTTCATTATTATTTGTATTATACAGTAGATGCCACCTACACAGCAATACTATTATAATAAAGCTTAAGCCTTCTTGGTTTAAGCTTTATTAACCCTTCTTGTGCACGTTTATTTAATAGGTTAGTTAAGAATTAAAGTAAACCTGTGTGCACATCTTCTGTTTTTACAGATTTCTCAGATTACCTTGAGCACCAAGATCTGGGACAAACTATAAAGCAAATATTGACTGCAGCTTCTGTGGTCAGGTTTTGGCTCACCACCTCTCACATTTTCCTACTGAGCCCATCACATTTACTGGCCAATAAAACGGGTGAGTCAGAGCTTTACCATGGGAGCTGAGGTCAATATAGGTCTAATTAAGTGCCCCCCACTTATTGAGGTTCCCAGGGTGCTTTGAAGATGATTCGATGAGGCACTTTTTATAAAATATATTTTTTTGGCTCAGTCTATGTCATCAAATTAGATTTTGTTTCTGTGGTGTTTGACACTGTCATGAAAAAAGTTTGCAGCTCAGACAATTCTAGAATTAGGCAACCTAAATGACTTAAATGTTTTGACGTCTTTTGCATGCACTTAAAAATGTGGCAAGGCTAATGACTTTGCAGAAGTCAACTCATTAAGAGGCATTTTTGAAGAACACAAAAATGCAGGATTGCGACCCAGATATAGTTTTCCCTTCCACTGTGACATATGCTTCATGTTTTTATGTGCCTCCTTCTGTTTCCATAAGCTTTTTCCTGACTTTCGGTTTGGTAACACTTTCTAATATGTTTTACTCAAAGTAAACCCTAACTGGATAACATTTAGTTTGCTAAAGCACCGTGTACCATGTTTCCCCGAAAATAAGACACTGTCTTATATATTTTTTTGCCCCAAAAAAACGCATTAGGTCTTATTTTCAGGGGATGTCTTATTTTTTTTGGTGCAGGCGCACAGTGCTGCATCTGCGGATCAGTGTAAAAGCTGCCCAATACGGTAATCACTTCAGAATGTCCACTGTCTTTTTATGTAACTGGTAACAACAGTTTTTAGTGCTGCCCAAAGATGGCCATTACTGCATATGCAATGCAATGCGCATCAATGGCAATGTAAAGCATGTACAAACATACATTTAATAAATTTATTCTGTAAATAAACATGATGTATGATGCATTTTGCCGCTGGCTTAGGTGTTTGTGGTCTTTAGAGAATTAAAGATACCGTATATACTCGAGTATAAGCCGTCCCGAATATAAGCCGAGGTACCTAATTTTACCACAAAAAACTGGGAAAAGGTATTGACTCGAATATAAGCCGAGGGATGAATGCACCCCCAGCTGTTCACCAGTTGATCAGTTACACTTCCTTACCATAGTTTGGAGGTTAAATACTTTAGGAAATATTTGCTGACCCCTCGGCTCTCTGGGATTAAATATTGTAACTTGCAATTGTTACAGTAATGTTAGATTCTAAGTACCATAATCATTTTCTGGGATTAAGTAGGTGCTGCCCTTAGTGGACATAATGCAGCCCTATAAAACATTTAGGCTGGGTTCACACCATTTTCCGTACCACATCTGGAACGCAGTACATTGCGTTTTTGCTGCGATTTTACTGCGATTTTGCCATGTTTGGAAATTTGTCTACTTTTTTAAGCTTAAAATGGTGTTACAGGTGCATTCCATGCAGTTTTGATGCGGGCTTATGCGTTTCGATGCGTTCCAGTGCATTCCAGACCAAACAAAATGAGACGAGCAGTATTTTTCTGGTCTGGTCTGGAACATATAGTGCTGGTGGGAACAGAGGCCAGAAATAGCACAGGGATACATTGGGATGCATTTTGGGTCCGGAAACGGTTTGGTCCTGATGTAATCTGGATTTGGTGTGAATGGGCCCTCATTACGCTCAATTAAGCCCTCTGTTAATCTGAATTTGACATTCCATGTCTAGAGGGAATTGTGTTTTTTTCCCCCAACAAAACTGACATCACTTCAAATTATGTTTCTGCATCCAGTGCCTTGTCCTCGTGTAATACAGTTTATTGATCAATAAACATACAAGCTGACATAAAATACTACTCACATGGTAATCACTGGATTAATGGTACAAGGCAGACCCCACACAAAGCTGCCCTGCCATCTGACGCGAGGAAGCGGGTATTTTCCCCGAAATGCGTCAGATAGCAAAGCAGCTTTGAGTGGGGTCTGCCTTGTACCATACATTCAGTGGTTACCATGTGAGTAGTATTTTATGTCAGCTTGTATGTTCATTGATTAATACCATTCAGGAAGGGGGTATATTTCCCAAAACGCGTCAGTAGCAAGGCAGCTTTGTGTTCGGTCTGCCTTGTACCATTCATTCAGTGATTACCATGTGAGTAGTATTTTATGTCAGCTTGTATGTTCATAGATTAATAAACTGTATTACATGAGGACAAGGCGCTGTCTGTTTGTTTTGCATGTTTTGTGAGGAATACTTCCCAGTGGCCTTTTGATGATGGCAGCCTGCAAACAATTGTTGGTGGAGAATATCATTGGGAGTCTGCTGGGCGCTGTGGTGTGCATTTTTTCTGTTTCTGCATCCCTTTAAATACAATAGTCCTTTGAATGGTCACATTATGTTTTTGCATCTTCTTCCTCTTCTCCCTACAGCAGCCATGGGCAGTCTTCAGTTCCTGCAAAACGCGGCACTGACATTATGACATCAGCATTGCTAGCTGCAGTGTACTGTGAGCCCAGACAGATGTAACTATGCAACAGTGACGTGCCGTGCCTTCTGTGCTGGGTGAGGCCCCCCCCCAGCCTGTTGAAGCACCGCCCCGTCCTGACAAAGCTCCGCCCCATCCCACCAAAGCCCCACCCCCGGCTTGGTAACCAAGCTGTGTGAGGAGGAGGAAGGGAGGAGCCTCCCTGTCCCAGGGTTGAATGATGCTGGCTGTTGGATCCCTGAGAAAAGGTGAGTATTGCAGCAAAAGTTTTTTTTACATTTTGTATATTATTTTGTAGCCCTTTGCTGGGCTACATTTAAAAAAAAACTTGGGTCCCACTTTATTGATGAACAAATCTATATTTCCTTGTCAGGGGCGGTATCTGTCTATATGTGGGCAGACCAGGATAATCATTTCATTACACCATCACACAATACTGTTCAGACATTAAAGCACTCACTAGCAAGTTCCTGATATTTATCAAGAGAGAGCTGTTACTTTCTCTAATCTGCTGATTATGCAGAGTTTGTTATTAAGATTTTGAAGGGGTTTTTTTCTTTTTAGTTTGGCTTTCATAAACTACACACTTGGAAGAAGAGTCTGTTTCTATAGAATGGGCCATTTCAATATTTTATAATTCTCCCATTATCATGTAGAGCTTTTATGAGAATTCATGAATGTATGATAGCATTTAGTGATAATATCGTAGCTTATACCTGTAATCTACATTTAGTCCATGCATTTGGAATAAGCATATTGATTTAAATACAAATATCCAGTGAAGAATAAATCGCTCTCTGGCCGTTTTCAGCGGCAGTGTAGGTGGCACTGAATGGGTGAACATGCACTTCATTTAACTTGATTGCATTTCCTATTTACTTTATTCAGCAACTTAGTACCTTGAAGGAGTTTACCATCTGGCAGGATGAGTGTTATAAAAATGAAATGCTTCTTAAATGTAATAAATGTCAGAGGCAAAGACACAGTTGGGCTTAATAAAGATTTGGTATTGAATTGCAGTTGAAGAATGTTGACCTAGTGCTTACCAACTTGTATTAGAAGTGTGAGAAAGTTAGGTATGAAGACAGACATCAAGAGAAGGTTGAATTTCAAGGCTTTTTTTTCTTTCTTTTACCCTTTAGGTGAATGTAGATCTTGGGTGTATCATTAATCAATGGAATTGTCTACTAATATTTAGATTTATACACGGTAATTGGTAAATGGAGAGAACTCACCGCATTCATCATGCGTAATACGGATATAGTAACAGTAGACCTATAAATTATTTGACAAGGTCATCTAAGGTATCTTCTTGATGCAACTCAGAAGTTGTGAGCACAGTAATAGAAAGCTAGTTTCATGGCTGTATATGTTAATATGCTGGCATTTAAAGATTACCTACAAGGTTTTAATAATCCATATAAACGCTGCAAATGAAGAACGGTTAAAATCTGGTAATATGACTCTATATATCCTCTTTGGTTTTCTGAGTCTGATAATGCTGATAATATGCACCACAATGTTTGTCTAACACAACAGGCCCCCAACAACTTTTTTCTGTGTTAACACAACATGGCTTAGCACAGGGGTAGCCAAACTCTGGCCCGCCAGCTGTGGTGAAACTACAAATCCCATGATGCATCTTACTCCGGAAGTCATGTCTGTGGCTGTGAGAATCTTGCAATGCCTCATGGTATTTGTAGTTTCACCACAGCTGGAGGGCCGGAGTTTGGCTACCCCTGGTTTAGCACATAAAAGTATGAATTAAGGCAAACACATCTGCACTATTTATAGCAACACAATGCACCACAATACACATCTGTATAGCACAGTTGTGTTGTTATTTAGGTCTACTGTATCTGTTTCTGCAGAGTTCAGGATGAATGGAAAGACACATATACTAGCACACCTTTTTTAGATAAGAAAACAGGAAACTATTGTCAAGAAGAGTCCTGTTTTCACCTCTGGACATGGTGTTCTGGTGATATCTTGGAACAGGACATTACCTTGGCAACCACAACATAAGGTGGATTCATGCATATTTTTTATTGTTTACTCCAGTTTTAGTCTATGGTTCCTTTCATTAGGGTGCCTTGTGCCTATCTTCTATTGAACTTGTTGTATATAGAGTATTTAGCCAGCATATGTTAACTGCACCTTGCTTGTTTAGATTCCATTAAGCTGGGCAGAACTCTTCAACATATAGCTTGGTAAATTGGATAGGAATTAAACTGATCCAGGTATTTGAAGAAGAGCAGAGCTATTAAAAGCAATACCTAGATGAAGGCAGGTAATTTGTTAATGAGGGCTAAATGAATAGTAATGTGTTTAATGCTTTCATAATGACTATGTGGAATACAAATTGAAAGCCTTGCTGCTTGTCCCTTCCAATTAAGATCATAACTCATAAATATTAGTGTATAATAAGTTGAGCAGAGCTGTGTAACTCCGTACAGACAAAAAAAGGTCTTCCTTTATCGGTATGAATATATATAACAAATACCTTTAACAAGAGAAAATGTTTATGGGAACAAAAATCTGTTTATGAGTAGAGACTATTTTACTTTACATGGGGGAGGTTATGAAAACTGGAGCAGTTGCTCATAGTAACCAATCAGCTTCTATATTTCATTTTTAAAGCTTAACTAAACAAATTGAAAAGAGAAGCTGATTGATTGCTATGGGCAACTGCCCCAGATTCCATATGCTCCAGTTTTGATAAATCATCCCTATTGAGTCTGCCCCACATTACAGCAATTTCAGTCTTAATTCAAAAGTTGCTTCTCTACTTAGTCATTAAAGCAGGACAAGTGGACAAGCCAGGAGTTCTGGCCTCACTCTTCCTTCCCAGGGCTCCACATCTGCCCACTGAACACTCGCCTGTCACCACAACCAGACCTCACGACAACACCACCAGGAGATCACCACTATTGTGCCCATCCATTCCATCACACGTGAGTGCCAATTTCCATTTCCAGTACCTCGATCCACCATTATTCCCTGGTCAAACTCCTTCCACACAGTCTGCACCAGTTAGTTGCTCTCCTTCCCTTTCCTTTTTTTCATTTGTTATTACACAGTTAGACAACCGGCGCTAATAACATAAGGAGCTGCACAACAGCCACGAAACCCCCCACTTCCCCCCAGGAGTGCGCTAACCAAACAGTCTTCATCTGCTAACTTTCCACTGGCATTACTCTCTGCATACCTGTCCCCAAGATAGGGAATTACTAAGCTGTTAGGCCACAGGGTCAGTTTGACAATCGGGGAACTAACAAATAATGAAGAGATGTGTGCAGCCAATGTAATTCTGTTATGGCTCATTTTATTGTGGAGCTTGAAAATGCAAGATTGTCTTTTGTAACCAACCCCATCTCCATTAAAAAACACTAACTGAAATTTAACAAAAAAGCAGAAAGAAAAGTAAAAAAATAGGAACTTTTACACCCTGACTACAGGCCGCTTCCTGTAGGCAACTCCTACATGTGAGGCCACTGGTTTCCAGTACTCTGCAGGAGTGACTTCTCGCTGGACTTGGGCTCCTCAGCTTTCCCAGGATTTTGGGACAAGACCCAGTGATGTCACCCTCACTTAGGTGGATTCACTGGAAGCAAGGGTGTAAGGTGAGTGTTTTTACTTTTTTCCTTCTAATGTTTTATTTTCTGTCACATAGCATTTCTTATGGGGAATGGAGGCTACAAGTAGACCTTGCATTTTTCATGCAACTTTTGCTTTAAGTGGGCCTTAACTATTATAAAAGAAGCTAGGGATAAGGAAAAGCAACAGCAATAGATATTACAAAACAAATTAGTAAACACAGGTAACTGCCCTATTTGCCCTTGTCAGTCAGCTAAAATAAATGTCCGTAATACATGTTGCTAAGAGAATAGTAGAAATGCTCATATGGAGACCTCATACTTTGACAAAGGGGTCTTTTTATGGCTATTACCATTCCCGTAGTTGGACTTTAGTAGTTACTGATATGCAATTGACTGATCACAGCTTTTCTTATCACATGTTAGGTCTAAAATGACCTAATGTACCTTCCTCATTGTCCTAAGTGTGGATGTCTTCACTACTTTGTGTTTGAATTCGGAGTAAAATTTGTATGCGTGACTTGTTATGCCATTTGTTTTTTAAGTTGGCGGTTAAAAAACAAACCTGTGCATGAAAAGTGATTTTCTACTGACGTGACATTTCTGAGTTGCCTGTGACCTTTTAAAACATCCAGGAGACATGAGTAATTGCTACATTTCACTAAGTACAGAATGATAAAGCTGATGATTTCCACCTGCCCCGGCAGCTCTCTCGCAGTTTACATGTACCAATTTGTACGTGATCGACAACATTTTACCACAAGTCTAAAATATTTTATTGGTTGAACCGTATTGGTAATAGACATCTATATAGGTTTTTGTAAGGGGAAACTATACTGTATTGTCACTGAGTACACATTAGAAATGATTATGGTAACATTTTGCTGTAAACAATTTTTCTGTTTAAGACATTTTCATTAGAAAAGGTTTGTACAAAAAGTGCAGAGTAAATGTCTCAAATAGGGAAAAAGGGGGAAAGAAAATAAATCAGGGTTAGATAAATGATTGCAATAAAGTCTTTGCGCAAAGTAAATATTAAAAAAAAAATCTGCCATTATTTTACCCTACCTGGATTTACTTTGTTACAACACTGTGTATCAAAAACAAATGCCATTTTTTCATAAAATATTGCTATTGTCTTGTTTTTTTTTTTCCATTTTGCATATAGTAAGGAATAGTTAAAACACCTGGCGTGTTTTTGCCACATGTCCTACTGGGGTGATTTTCCTTCACTTCTTGTTCTGTAGATACAACAGGGAATGAGAGGAGGGGCCTGATTTACTAACTGACACACGCCACCAAAAACACAACCGCATGGGCATCACGTGCATGCGTGTATGGCGCGATAGCGTGCTAATAGGCGTGAATCATTGGCAAACTTAGAAATGCACACATTCGTAAATGCTAAAAACACGCTCGAGTGCCGCTTTAGCATGCACATGTTAGGAAATCCTCTTTTTTGTATATTTTAAAGGATTGTTGAATGATGTTAGATAGTATTGTATGGAATTGTGGAAAGGGAAATATCTTGCTTATTGTAACCTATCTGCCATTCGATTTTTTAACTGCTTTCTTTTTGAAGTCACTTTTAAGGAGTGGATTCAGGTATTTTGGTTTCCTACCACACTCCAAAGACCAGCATATAGGATTGTGGAAATTAGCATTTATGCCATTTGCTTGTCAACTGCTTCCTTTATAAAAGTAACTTTTATATAGTGGATAAAACTCTGTAGGCTGTGCTTTTCCAAGTTTCATGATCCTACTGCCCTTGGGGCAGCCCAGTGGCTTAGGGGTTAGTGCTTCTGCCTTGCAGCACCTGACTCCATGTTTCAAATCCCACTTAGGACACTTATCTGCAAGGAGTTACGTGCTTACTTGGGTTTCCTCTGGTACCCTGGTTTCCTCCCACACTCCAAAGACATGTTGGAAGGTTAATTGGCTCCTTTCCCAATTGGCCCTGTGCGCATGTAAGATAGGGACCTTAGATTATAAGTCCGTCAAAGGTACAGACTGATGTGCATGTGCATTATGCTATAGCTCAACAAACACATGAAATACCAAATACATGATAATAATAAAGAAATTGCTTGAGGATTTAAAAAATAATTGATGCTGGATGACCCAATTGGACATGGTATTGTTTTTAAATTTTGGCATGCATTTGGTTTTCTCAACTGCTTCCTTTTTTAAAAGTAATTTTATATTGTGGATAATACTCTATAGGCTATGCTGTTCCGAGATTCATGATGATACCCTTGGAGCTTCCCGATAACGTAGCGGTTAGCACTTCAGGTTCGTACCCTGGCCAGGACACCATCTGCATGTGATTTGCATGTATTCCCTATGTTTGTTTTTTAGTTTAAAAAACTCCCCATGCGTGCCCACATCTTTATTTAGGAATGAGATAGAGAAGGCTTGTTGCACTCCTTACTGGAAAGCCCCCTATTCGGGGAAGGGTGCTTGGAATGACTGCGGATGGCACCGCAAGTTGCAACTGATATGAGAGAAATGTCACCAGCACACCAGATTCCTTCAAGGATAATCAATTGTGGCTTCATTGATAACTCATGTCAAAAACACAAGCACTTTCGGGGCCACACCGGGTCCCTTCATCAGGCATAGCAGGCATGCTATGTTGGTTGGTCTAGTGACAGTTCTCGATTTTGTATGTTTCCTCACTTTCAGTCACAATGCCAGTGGTCAACTGGATAAATTGGTTGAATTTTCCTAGCGAGCACACAGACAACAGTAAGAACATGGTAGGGGGCTCAACCCTTTACTACTCTGTCCAAAACGAAACTAGTCCATCCACAAATCAATATTTCATCATATATAACGAAACAGCATACAAGAGCTAACATGGTCCTCAGAACAAGGCCAAAGTTTGTAATCGTAAACTGAAACGCACAGTGTTACATGAATGTAATAAACTTGTATCCTTCCCTTATTGGATTTTTTTCATTTATTTTACATTACACTACCCCCTCCCCCAGTAAAATCTGGCAAACATAATACAGAAATCAGATGCTAACAAAGCAATTTACCACCATCTCCCAAATAACATCTATATAATGAGAGAATTGTAAATGGCACCAGCTGAATAAGCATCCCGATTTTTATTGGTTCAATTGCTGCTCAAAGAAAATTACATTACAAAAATAACTGACCACATCCTACCAACATACCAAATCCGCACACCTATAAAAATGTGTTGAAACCAACACAACCTATGTTTTCCCTTTTGTAGTACTGCAGCTCACCCTCAGAAGCTAAGATGGGTAGTAAAAGTTTACATAATTTAACACCTTTTTAATATCATAAGCATCATATAAACCTCCGTTAACTGATACGCAAGCTACTGCACAACTATAGCCAAATATGTTATGTTACTTTACTAAGATTCTAGATGGATGGACGTATCAATCCAAAGCCCATAACCAATCAATATAAAAATCAGTGGCGGAACTACCGCCTGAGGCTGTGGGGGGCCCAGTGGGGTCCGGTCCTGCAATATGGGGCAGTGCAGGGTCCCGGTGTTAGACTATTATAATCTATTTCTCTGTTGTGTACTGCTATTTCATGTAATTAGACAAATGCATTATAATGGGGAATATTACACTGTAATGGTCCCTATTATAATCTATTTCTCTGATTAAATGATTACAGGCAGGCCTCTGTTCTATCAAAGTTTGAGACTACGTTAGAATGTGTGACCAGTGACGTGGTCACACATTTAAACGTAATCTTGCCTAGTTTTTTGGTGGTGGAATAGGTGAAGAATTCCAACGCTTTCTCCGCTGTTCCAGGGTGAGATCGCAGTCGGAGTGACATTTCAGGACCGATCAGCTGTTTCAGGGCAGATTGGTTCTCTTGCACATGCGATTTGCGATGCCATTCTGCCCTGGTACAGCTGGGAAAGCGATGGAATGCTTCACCTATTGGTGGTCACACATTCCACCGCCGAAAAACTGGGCGGGATTACGTTAAAACTCGTGACCACGTCACCGGTCACACATTCTAACGTAGTCACAACCTTTGATAGAACATCACCATCAGGGGGGTATGGCGGGTACCCATGTGAGTGGTCTGGGCAGACTCTTACATGGCTATCAACTGTACCGGGGCGGCATGGCAGCAGTGACAGGGGAGGGGGTGGAGGAGGCCGGGCCCCACCAGCAGCAGGTAAGAAGAGTTGGCAGGAGGTACAGGGAAAGGGACCCCGGCGACCAGACCAGCCCACCTGGGACCCTGCAGAGCCCACCATAGAGAGTCTCAGGTGGGCTATGCAGGATCTATGGTGTGCTCTGCAGGGTCTCAGGTAAGTCCAGCACGCTACTGCAACATTAGAGACCGCTGGGGGGGCGGGGGCCAGTGTGATCCGCTCCCGCGCGCACCCCTCCTGGCTTGGGAGGGGGGCCCAAGATAAAATCTTGCACCAGGGCACTTTGGTTATTAGGTCCGCCACTGATAAATATAGTCACTGCTATATATGAATTCTTGGGACAGTTTGATTAAATTATCTCATTATGTTCCTGCAGTGTAACAGTTACACTGTGTAACAGTTACTTGCATAGGCATAACATAACTGATTAGAATATAGGTAGTCCATTTTTTTCGGTTATGAACTATGGATAGCTGGTATACTTTCTACTTGGTTATGTTGATAGTACATGCTCAGATATTTGCAAACACATTTGGGCATGAATTTGGCCAGAACTTTCAGCCCCTCACAGATAATGGAGTAGAGCAAGCCACTAGTCAAAAGGATGCTTCCTTTTATGCAATGAGGAGTAAATAGGCTTTAAACTCTTATGTCGGGGTAAGAGCTGGACATCCCAGGGCCATGTAGCTGGTAGGTAGCGGTTAAAGGAGAACTATGAGGTGAGTGCTTTTCACTCACCTCACAGTTCTAGCCGACCTGTGACAATGAGACTGTCACAGGTCAGCTTAGTAGATCGAGAGGTGAGCGAACACATACCGGCGTTCGCTCACCTCTCGATCCTGTCACGGCTCTCTGCCGTGACAGGGGAGGGGCTGGATTCCCCCCTCCCCGCTCCGATCTGCCAGCGCTGACTGGTGGAACGGACGGGGGCGGGTACAGCTGGCTCTGCCTCTAGATAGGCAGAGCCTGCTGTCAGTCACGCAGCTGGGCGGATCCGGACATAATTGTAGGGATCCGCTTTAGCTGCGGCGTCTCAGTATACCAGCAGCTCGCGTTATACTGCGGCGTCTCAGTATACTGCTCGCGGTATACTGAGCCTAGGGTGACGGGAGGACATACCGGCGTTCGCTCACCTCTCGATCCTGTCACGGCTCTCTGCCGTGACAGGGGAGGGGCTGGATTCCCCCCTCCCCGCTCCGATCTGCCAGCGCTGACTGGTGGAACGGACGGGGGCGGGTACAGCTGGCTCTGCCTCTAGATAGGCAGAGCCTGCTGTCAGTCACGCAGCTGGGCGGATCCGGACATAATTGTAGGGATCCGCTTCAGCTGCGGCGTCTCAGTATACCAGCAGCTCGCGGTATACTGCGGCGTCTCAGTATACTGCTTGCTGTATACTGAGCCTAGGGTGACGGGAGGACGCTAGTTTGTGTCCTCCCGTTACCCTAAGGAGAACTATGGGGAAAAGCCTTAACCCCTTAGTTCTCCTTTAATCTGCTATACCTATTGTTCACAGCCACTGCCTCCTTTTTTTTAAAGAATATAATGTAACTTGAATGCTGTTCTGAGATAGAGAGAGAGACAGATAATCATTTGATGTTCTAGTGATAAAAGCCATACCTTCATCTGTGAATACATGTTGTATTCATGCGTCATAATAATAAAGAATTTTAGCTGCTTCTTCTGGTGGTATAAAGGAAGGATTAGATATTCTTACGTATGAACATGTATTAAGATACAAACTTAGCCATATCGTCTGTAGTTTCCACAACAACTGGATTTCATTAGTGACCCACTTTTCTTCACATAATTGAAAGTGAATCTGATTGACTGTCCAGATCTTCTCTTGCTTGTCTGTGTTCTTTTATAAGTCTCTGATGTGCAATTAAGACTGCTGTATGTCTTCTCTTCGCAAGAGAATTTCCTTTAAGCTGTTTATTTAAATAAGACTAGCATTTATTAATAAACATCAGCTTTCAACCAACAGCAAAAAGACAAGAAAATTGTTCCTGACACATATTTTGTGGTGCATTAGGTTTATTTATTCATACAATTAAATACAAGCAACATATTTGTCATTTAAATGTTGTGACGGAGTAGCAAATAACACCCATTGTCTTGAGAATTCTTGCTAATTATAATCAACCACTAACTTGAAATCTTTTTATTACACATTGCTGAAAAAATATCAAAGTTTATCAGTCTCAGCTGTGCCTACCTCAGGTAATGCAATTCTTGATTTTTGTAATTACCCATATGTCTTCCTTCAATGTCCCTCTTAGTGGTGTAAATGCTTGTGCCCAAAGAAAAAAACAATTGCATTCCTTTTTTTTTTAAATCCAGAAATAGCCATATACAACCTCAATGCTTAAAATTGCCTCATTAGTAATCGTGTTTTCAGGGGAAAGCCACTTGCAAAGCCATATGTATGTCCGGGGTATGTATGCTCAATCCTAGACAATATATGCTTTTCAGTTTTCACTGTCTCTCACAGGGAGATATTGGAAGCTGCCTGGCACATAATCCCATGAGTTGGGGCCACAGGTACAGTTAAGAAACACATCTGGCAATTTTCTGGAATCTGGTTGTATTTTGTTACGTGAAACTCAGTTAAAGTTAAATTGAGCAGACCTTCTGATTCTAGATGGTATTAGCAGGTCAGTGTTTTCAGTTATCACCTGGAATTGCTCTTTAATAACCTGCAAAATAGTTGCTGGGCTATAAATGTAATTTGATATGCTGGAACTGGTGATTTCATATGTGTGAACTACATCTTTGTGTACTCATTTTTGGAAGTTAATTGGAATGCAAAACATAATGTGTGCGCAATCTGTGTGTTCGCTGTTAAGGAGGCACATATGGGCGGTCATTACCAAGGAAAGCAGACATTTTTGAAAAACTTGTCCAGTCATTCTTGCTCCCCTGGAGACAAATTAGTGCCAGTGGTCCTCCCTCTGCCACAGTTATAAACATAATTGTTTGAGTGTACATGTAACAACTTTCTTCTAATGGAAGGGCTTTTCCTGTGCATTTAACTCTAATCTGAGGGCACCTGAAGCCATAGTCAGCCAAGATCTATTTATTCTGAATACATACTGGAGGTGACTATGATTTTTAGTCCAGGAGAAATGTTGAAAGAAATGGATTTATTTAATTTAATTTTTAATAATATGCAAAACCCATTCATAGTCAATGACTAGCTTGTGAATTGATAATTTGCCTACATTTAGTTTAAAATTAAATCAGCAAGTTCTGTTCACCTCATGAAATTGCCCCAAATAAAACAACAGGCACCTCTTGGGGACGTTCTCTGTCCCATCTCTACTAGATTGATTTGGGGGGGGGGGCACTAACTGATGCACTGGTACTGATTTAGCTGTCTGTGAATTTTCATCCGTGTATAAACTTAACATTTTGGCAATTCAAGGGGGTTGTATTTAAAGTAGTTTAGTTTATTTAATGCCGTTTTTCTTACTTTTTTCTAGGGCTGCGGAAATTAACGATTAATTCCTCAATTAATCGTTAATTTTTTTGATCGATTAAAATTATTTTGATCGGTACTCATCTCTCCGCCGGCTTCTGGGTCTTCCAATAGAAATCAATAGCTCCATCGGCTAACGAAGGGAAGGGGGGAGGAGTCCGGTGACGTCACGGACATCGATGTCACCGCACTCCACCGTTGACGTCGATGTCCGTGATGTCACCGGACTCCTCCCCCTTCCATTCGTTAGCCACGGAGCAATTGATTTCTTGCAAAATCCATTTTATTGGTCACAAATATCGCTATCACTAAGCTCTATGTAAAGCACATCTAAAGTGCTCCATGCAGAACCTGCAGTGTACTCACGTAACGGCAGGAAGCTGAATACCATTTCCTACAATCATATTAAACAGTGCTCTAGGTTTACATGCAGCGTGTCAGGTGCATTAAACCGCACTGAAATGCTGGCGTCTAAACAAGCACTAAGTTGGCAACCTGGCAATGCTGTCAGCGTATTTTCTGTAGAAAAAGTTTTGTTTCAAATTGCTGTGTTCATTAGATTGATGTCCTCAGACCATGGTTTATGGAGGCAGCAACACAATTACATCTAATTATACTAATGACTGCGTACATTTGCACTAAAAAGATCATTTACGCATTACTTTAAATGCTTATAATTTCCTCTAGGAACATCGGGGCGGAATTTATCAAAACTGGAGCAGACAAATTCTAGAGCAGTTGCCCACGGCAACTAATCAGCTTCTCTGTCTGATTATCAAATTGAAGAGAGATGCTGATTGGTTGCCATGGGCAACTGCTCTACATTTTGTCTGCTCCAGTTTTGATAAATTCCCCCCATATAATTTAAAAATATTACCACTTCTAAACACACACACACACAGCATTGGCCTATACACATACAGCACAGCAATTAAGTAATAAAATGAACTAGGATCACACTAATCCAGCACGTTATTATTCTGAGTTGCCCCACTCAAGCGGTGGCCATATTGAGTGGGGCACGTGAGATTAATAACATGCTGGATTAGTGTGATCCTAGTTCATTTTATTACATCATTGCTGTGCTGTATGTGCATAGGCCAATGTAGTTGGATCTGTATGTGCGTTATAATTAATCGAAATTAATCGATTAAAATTTTTTCGATTAATCGAACGCGAAAATTTTAATCATTACCAGCAATACTTTTTTGTATTATTGATTGTTATTTCTGTTTGAAGCTTTACAATTTTTTATGCTGAATTTTTGTCTTTCAGTGAATATGTAAAATAATGAGGGGCCATTTTTTGGCCCAAAGCACAGATTCTGAATATTTAAATAGAGTTTCTGTAGAGACCCTTTAAAGCCAACTGCACACTAAAAACACCCAATTTTCACATTCCCTTTTAACTCCAATGCATTTTGCTAAAATGGTGAAATTTCACTAAAATCTCCAGATTTTTTTCAAAACTTTGGGGAAATAATTTTTATTTCTAGTCCCTATTAGACCAAGAGCCCAACCGGTGCTCGAGAGAGAGGAGGGGACCCAGTGGCATGCGCGATGACATCACTGCCGGGTGTCACCCTGCCTCGGGGCGCCCCTGTCTTTAACATCGCCTTTATCTACATATTCTTCCCAGATTGCACTACTCAAGGCAACTTGCATGAACTCACCTGCCACGAGTACCAGGCCCAATATAGGATCAGCTCATACCTGAGAGTCCAGTGATACCAGTGTTTCACCACCTTCTCAAGGTGCATAAGGGCAGAGGGACCTTATTGGGGAGGCATTTTTTAGCCAGTATAGGCTCTTTGAATAAAGGATTGGGTGATATACTAGAGCAACTACTGCAGCCTGTGGTATACCAAATGTGATACAGAAAATAGAAAGATCTCCATGGAAGTCACACTACAAATGGGTCACATGTGATTTCAGTCCTTTATACTCTTCAGTTCCCCACAGTTTGGGTTTAGAAGGCCAAGAGTTCCACTTTAAAAAAATATAGTGGTTGTTCAGCAGATCTGAAATCATTCATTATGGATGGTGTTGATTACAATACACCAGTGGTTCTCAACCTGTGGGTCGCGACCCAAAAGTGGGTCACGACCCACATTTGAGGGGGTCCCCAGATGCCTTGTGTTGCTCTAGGTAAGAGGCTCCTCAGCCTCCTCCTAGCGCAGCCTTGTCAGTTCTCCTAGATGGCGCTGCAGCAGCAGTGGCCAGAGAGGATCAGAGAGAGGGGAGCAGGTGGGAGTGAGGGGAGGTGAGTGCTTGATCACCACATAGCCCACACTGGGCACCACAGAGCACGCACAGGACGCCAACAGAGAGTCCCACTAGCCACCTGAGAGCCTGCATAGCCTCCAGAGAGCCCACACAGATACTTGTATTGGTGCATCCCTACATTTTACGGTTGGGGTCACCTCAACTTGGCAAATGTAACCAAGGGGTCCCGGCCCTAGAAAGGTTGAGAACCACTGCAATACACAATTATTTATTGCTTGACTGGGGTAGAGTACTATCTTCTAAGATGTGGGGCTTCCATGGACCCTACAATTGCAATCACTTATGCCATCCTGTATATGGGCTGATGGGAAGAGTACCACATCTTTAGAAATAGAAAGAAATTGTAACTTTAAGACCATTGGTTTATGGATACTTAAGGTGTCCGCACAGCGGTGTGCAGCCTGGATGTTTGTCTACAAATTAGGACTCAGATTATTAAATCCCGTTTAATCATCCTTATAGTTTAATACTAAATATTTCTCTTTATTAAAAGGTTCACATTTTCATTAATATTACTTAGCTCCGATTAGTCCTCTTGCATGGTGGTAGGTGGGTATGAAGCCTTACATGTGATGAAAAACGTCCTCTTGTTTGCACTAGACCTTAGACAATCTCTAAACGTAAGAGGCATGTTAATCATTTTATTGGTGTAATTTCTATTTACCTTACAGACCTGTGCAGTAATCTAGCATGAAATTACTTTTGTAGAAGTCTCCTGTAATAAAGACCATTCACTGCTACTTTTACTCCTTGTGCAGGGTGACTGGTCATGTATGTGCCCCCTTCTAACTTTTTTTTGTTATCAGACAACTTGTATTGGGTGGGCCTGCTAGATTCCACCCACAGCTATGATGACCCTTGCACATTTACAAGGTAATATTTAACTTTACAAAGGCACTTTTTGCATAGGAAGTGGATGTCTATCCTTTGTGGTTATTAAGCGGTGCATTTACATGAAAGTGTTTGTCCCCAGAGTTCAGTTTTAACAGGTTTTATCTTATAAAATCATATTTTCTAACTTTTGCATTGTGTATCTTTTCATGTCTGCTATTCAAACTTAGAATTTAAGGCCATGTAAGTATTTATCAGGTATTTATCGCTATGTGCTTCTCTTAGACAGTATTTTTCATGGTGGGATTAGGAAATGTTCATCACTATGGATTCAAGGTTCAAACCAAATTTTCCAAAATACTTTGAACGTAGTGATATAGAATGAAATATGTCATGCTGTATTGCTCTGACCATGGCATTTGAGCAAATTATAATTTTCTAATGGGTAGCAATAGGCACATTCTTGTTTATCAACTGTTTATTTAAATTGTGTTGTACTGTACAAGTAGACTTTGGAGTAACAAATGGGTATAACTAGCCATGCTTAGAACAGATGCTCACTGAGTTGCACTACAGACATACAGTATATTGTGTTGCATTCCCTTGTATGAATAGTAATGTAAATAATGCTACAAGCATCCTTATTTTACAGTATATAAGATGAGTATATCTGCAGCACTATTGTGTAAGGGGACATTTCTCCACTGAACACCATTCACTTACTTTATCTACTACTTTAACATATGATTAACCTATTCTGGTTCTATTTTAAATATGTATTATTTTATATCTATACTACGGAAATCACATGACAGCTGCCAATGGCCCACTGGTAAAATAAAAGCAAATCTGCAGGAAAATGAAATATTTCTTCGTGGCAATTTACTGAGTTTTCATGTGAATTTACTGCTCTTGGCAACGTGGTCTGTGTGGGGACTTTTTTTTTTTTTTTACTGAGTTTGTGTTTGTGAAGAAAAATGCCCATACTTTAATATTAGATTCCCTGGTTCATGAATTTCTTCTCTCCATATGCTTGTACTCTGAACAGACTGGCAGTTAGACAGACGCGATCTGGGAAAGTGTTTTAAAAAGTGTTGGTAATTGTGCTGTTTTTGCAGGGTTGATAGGCCACGGGCTAATGACATGATAATTTATCCATCCTGCTTCAATGTGCTAGTCACTAGGGTCTGTTTTGTACTTGTTAATCTCTGAGGTCTGTTCCCCATGGCTGTTTTTTTATTATTATTATTTCTGATTTGAAATAGGCTGCTGAGTCAGATCCCTTTTAAAGTAACTCTCTTAAATATGAATTATGCTAATGACAGGGGAAGCAAAATAATAGAGATAACTTTAATCTTTGCATACATTTTATTCTCCTATAGATTTTACTGACAGCCTGAGGTGCTGTCTCATTTGGTGTTTCATTTGCCTTTTTAAAAAAAAGGTGGGTAAGAGTGGGTAAGGTTTTAAAAGTGTATACTCTTCCTTCCCATCACTACAACATTAGGTTAGACTACAGTTTTGACAAGTAACAAGAGCAGAGTCACAAGACACAAACTGTTTCTTGACATTTTGAAATACAGTTGCAGAATTAACGAGCAATTTCAGGGAATAGGCAAAACCCATCAACATACTGTTCTGCAAATGTTGCAACTGTACTTAAGGTGACCTTGGCTATTCCTTTTGCTATCCCAAAGTACCGGTGTATAGAGGCTGTTGTAAACTCTTTTGTGTTTTCTCTTTGCTCTCCCAACTCCCTCACAATCCATGGATGTAAAACTCAATTTAGTATAAAAATTAATTTTACCTTCTGAAGTCAGATGTCTAGAGTAACAGAGTAAGCCTATGAAGTAAGTTTGCCCAGATGGCTTTAATAGCTTACAGTTCACTCTTATTGTATAGTAAAGAGATTGAGTTGTCATATTATTTAATAAGAAAATTCCAGCCAATCTGGAAAGGTGGGATGATATAATTGTTTGCGGGCAAACGTCCGATTTTTGAGTTCTGAAAAATCTGTTTTTTTTTAACATGGGGTTTTTCAGCTGTTGCCCAGTGATTGTTAATGAGGAGTGACATGAGAGAGGTGGCAAAAGAGAGCTGACAACAGCCTGTAAAAGGTGCTGTTACATGGGATCACATAAGAAATAGCAAGGGTCATTTTAAAATCAACATATGCCCAGGCTTTGCACACTAAATTATTTACATATTCTGAGCTTTAAAAGGTCAGAATATGTAAATATAACACTCACCTCTGTAGCTATAGGCATTGTGCAGACATTTGCCTTCAAAATTCACAAACAACACACAGACGTCTTTCCTAATATTTTCTATTGCACCAGATCATTGCACCACTCATTTTAAAGTCAACATGTGCCCATGCTATGCACACTAAAATATTTACATATTCTGAGCTTTAAAAGGTCAGAGTATGTAAATATAACACTCACCTCTGTAGCTATTACCATTGTGGAGACATCTGCCTTCAAAATTCACAAACAATGCACATAAGGCTTTCCTAATATTTTCTATTGCACCAGAATATTGACAGCCTGCAAGCTCTTTTGTGTATGTAAAACAGCAGATGCTTCTAAGCTGTAAGAAAAGGACTAAGACTGACTTTAGAGTCTCTGTTATGATCTTTAAAGATCTTTTAAGAATGCATTTATTTAAAGTACAAGTAGTTATGGGTGCCATAGATAGCTTGATTTAAAGCTATTTAACTGCTTAAAGGAGAACTATGGGGTTAGGGCTTTTCCCCATAGTTCTTCTAAGGGTAACGGGAGGACACAAACTAGCGTCCTCCCGTCACCTATTGCTCGCGGTATACTGATACGCAGCAGCCGGAACGGATCCCGACAATTCTGTCTGGATCCACCCAGCTGCGTGAGTGATAGCTGGCTCTGCCTATCTAGAGGCAGAGCCAGCTGTACCCGCCCCCTCCCCCGTCTGTTCCGCCAATCAGCGCTGGAGGATCGGACAGGGGAGGGGGAAATCCAGTCCCTCCCCTGTCACGGCTCTCTGCACAGATAGATCTAGAAGTGAGCGAGCGCCGGTATGTGTTCGCTCACTTCCCGATCTACTGAGCCGACCTGTGACAGTCTCATTGTCACAGGTCGGCTCAGATTATGAGGCTGAGGGAATATCACTCACCTCATAATTCTCCTTTAATACGAATATAAAATCATTTATTGTCCATATTCTGGGTACAGGTGCGCTTTAAGTCAGACAGGTAACTCAGTATCACTTTGAGAGCTATGTAAGCCAGTACAACCAGACTCCACAGAACACTGTATAGGCTTGTGTAGATGAGCAAATGCAGCTTTCTTTCTGGTGCATTCAGTTAGCATCTGGGATCCATTTGAGGCATTTTTTGGATCTTCACAAATGTGATTGACCAGCAGTTGACCTCCTCACCTGCATTTGCCCGCCAAAGTTGCTTCAGGCTGCTTTTACATTACCATTGGGGGTATAAACAGATTGACAGCAAAAATGCATGGGGTGAACAGGTGACCTGCAATGTGTGGTTAAACATATCAATTTTTATTGGAGTTTACCTTTAAGGAGAATGGGATGAAATCATATAGAATAATTTGGACTGATTATATATATATATATATATATATATATATATATATATATATATATATATATCTCTCTTCTATGTTATGTTTATATACATTGGGATACGCTATCAACATGATAGGATGAACTTGATCAGCAACGATACTTTGGTATGTTGTGCTATTCAGACGTTGTTCCACACTAATTAAAAGGCCCAAATCATGCCAGGAAAACATGCTCCAAACCATAACACTGCCCCCACCAGCTTGAAGGGTTGTACGGGTGCATCCTTTCATGCTGTTCCCGCCAAATTCTCACTCTGCCACCTGCATGATGCAACTGGAAACGTGATTCATCGGACAAGATGACTTTTTTTCCAATGCTCGACTGTCCAATCCTAGTGTTCATGTGCGAATTGGAGACGTTTTATCTTGTTAACTGCAGACTGCAAAGGTGTTCGAACAGGCCTTGGGCTTCCATATTCCATACAATGCAGTGTACGGCGAACAGTGCGTACAGAGATCATTTGAGAGGATCCCTGATTAAGTTCACAATTCGCACGTTCAGACCCAGATTTTCGGCTGACAGTGCAGTCTTTAAACACTTTAACAACTGCTGCTCTTGAACATTTAACGAATTCTGCTGTTTTGCTGATACTGGCTCCATGGCACCGAGCGCCAACAATCATCCCACGTTCAAAGGCTGTTAAAGCGCGTTGTTTACTCATATCTTCAGAAAAAAAATCACTTCTACTGTCATGGTAAACAACCTGCTTCCCTATTTATAATGGTCTGGCCCTCTAGCAACTTCAGCGCAAAATTATAGCTAATTTGCCTACAAATGTCAGGTGGTCATAATAATCTGGCCACTCAGTGTATATCCATGTTAATTCTTTGGCTTCTGGTTGGAAGATGATACCATCACAGGTGTCTGCAGATGACTGCAGGCTAGATGCAGCGGTGAAAATTAACGAAAGGATATAGGTCAGTTTTTGACTGTAAATCTTGCTGCATCTCCTTTGCGCCAAATTAACAGTGTTATGACAAGTTCTGTGTTGTGTTGGTTCAGCTGTGCCAAAGCAAGTTATAAGTGATAGATACAACAGTTTCTATAAATGTCCATTTGTGTGAGCCAAAATAATGAAGTGCTTGCAACAATGTTTCAATTTAGAAACTGTTTTAAAATATACACTATTACCAGAGTGGTGTAGGTATTGTAGTGAGGTGGGGCGACAGTGACAATCAGTACTGTAGCTAGCAGAGGTGAGGTGGATGTGTATGGACAGCTAGAGAGGTGCCAGTCTTTGTTATTCCCTCCAAATGATCATTTAAAAGTACACTTCAGGTAAATATGGCTGTTTTGTGTTTAGAGCTCCCCCAGAGCACACTGCCTACTTCCTAAGCATACCTATTTTTCATCCTGGCATTTATCGTCCGCTTCTGATCTCATATATCGGTGCTCTCATCTTCTGAATGGCTCTGAATCTGAGCCTGTGAAAATGCAGTCCAACGTTCTCTGGTTCCAGCAAATCCCTCTTTTTGTGAGTCAATTGCTGTATTGCCCAATTATTCTGGAGAATGGGAGCAATGTTGAAAATCACAGAGGAAACCAGAAAATTAAAAAAAACTTATCTTCATTAAAATGAACCTGTCACTTTGGCCATGCAAAAGTGGCAAAATAGCAGGTTCATTTTTTAGTGAATTAATTGCAGCATTGACATCCTACTTGGTGGTGCACACATTGAATACAGCACTGCATTGCCATGTACAGTGAGAAGGAGAATTATCAATGTTGTCGCTGGGTCTAACCCTTCTCCCTATTGCCACTTATGCCCACAGCACTGCCTACATTTCATATGAGCTGGCTTCAGTGCTCATGCAAAGTATAGTCCCAACAGCAACCTGTGCCTGGCAAAAGTGATGCAAAGCGCCTTTCCCCAATCCGTCCTCCTAGTTCCAGTGGGTAGAAGATCAAGGGAGCCTTTGTGAAAAACAGACAATGTCATGGAATGTAGAAGGAAAGTTAAAAAAAAAAGTCTGGCTTACCTTAGGGGTAAGGAGAAATCAATGGGGAAAAATTTGCAGAGACTAACAGGGTTGTCAACAAAGGTGTGATGGATTTGGAGAAGACAGTAGTTTTGGAATTTTTCCAAATCAGCTATTTTGGCCTAGATTGTTCACTTCTGCCTTCTCCAAACACTTCATCCCTTTGTGAATAACTCTATTAGTTGAAGTGCCCATTTCTATTCTTGTAGTTTAAAAGCGCATGCTTTTTGCTGCAGGGTGATGTGTTTTGTTTCAGTTAGGCATTCCAGGCCATTGAAAACAATAAATATAAATCTTCTGAAAAGTGGAGGGAATAAGCTACAGTTTGCATTTTGTTAAACTGCAACCCACAGAAATGCATAGACAAAATCTGCAACATTGAATACAGTGGTATAGACTTTGCCTTGCGGTATGTGTGCAGTTTGGTTTCTTATTAAACCACAGCAGTGAAAAATGTGACCTAAAAGCAAGGCAACAAAGGCATTTCCATATTTCTGTCCTGACAGTTACCTTTGAAGCTCATGATGTAGTTAAGCAGACCATGCATTACCACATTTTGAATCCACCTTCTTATCTGTATTTTTCATCACACAGGAAATATTTTTATATTTCTCTTCTCTATCATCCAGGATAGCATGCCCATTTCACTGATAAATGGACACATGGAAAGGAAAAAAAAAGGAAGCTGTGCATACATTCATCCAGTTCTCTTCCCTGGAGAAAGCATCTGTGACAATTGCTTCCACAGGACTATGTTAATGCAAGCTATTCCATTACAACTACTCGCAATACATTGTCTGTTCACATAAAACATTCAGTGTTAACCTCTCTAGTTTTATTGGAAATAATGTGATGTTAGGACCAGAGGACCTTTTTTCCTGGGACTCTTCAGTATGAAGCTGGGTTCTGGCAAGTATGCAATAATTAGGATAGAATGAGTCAGTGATTAATTAATGAGCACAGGGAGAGGAAAATTGCTGCCTTCTAGTTCTTGCACCTTAATTGTCAATATATAGGAGACTGTCAGCATACTGATGTTCTTTAATCAAGTTTTATTGTGGGAATGATTGCAGTGAATTATACATGCTGTAAATTACTCAAATTCGCCCGCATGCAGCATGAAGTCCAATTTTCAAAGCCTAATTTTATATGATCAGTTCCCATAAGTAATAATCAATGTAATACTAGGACAAAATCCGTGGAAGCATATCTGTGGAAGAGATAATTTTTTTCACCACTAACTTCACCCAAGTTGTTTACTTATATTAGGTGAATTATGTTACATGTTTATTGTGAGGGCTGTTTTTCTTTTTAATTTAAACAGAAAGAGCAGGAAAGTATGATGTTGTTTCTAGCCAGATTATATTGAATCCATTAAGGTACATTTTGAATGATTTCCCTGTTTCATCAGTATCTTATTATTGTGTTTTGGATGTTGGGAATATTAGACTGATGAGTGGATTACTGTCTTGTAGAGGCTCTTGAATATTTCCCCACCAGTTATCAGATCAGCAGTCATCAGGGGGCAGCTCTGATGTGAAAAAAAGAAAACCCTACTTCTCTACCAAAGATGGCTGCCTCCATGCACTGACACTGATAAATTGTAGAGCAAAGCATGATAAGTCATTAATGGGAAAGGTCAGCTGCAGGCAGTCTACATACAGTACTGGGACCAATACTTTGCCCCCCTACTTGACTTATTAGACAACATTTTACAGTGCAGGTCCTTTTCATTTTCTTGAAAGAGGTTAGATGATGGCAGTTTACAAGGTGCAGTATTCCAAATGAGAAACATTAGTGAGGCAGTTGGAGAATCCTGTACAGACACTCCTACGAGGCTTCATTTTGGAGACGATTTTCATGTGTGTCCAACTAAAAGGCGGTCCTTAGGCTGACCCAAACTTATAGCATGATTTTATCTCTCAGCTGCTCTGGGATTTGCTGTGGATTCCCTAGGAAGAGTTTGAGTCCTTAGCAGATGAAGGGAAATCTAGGCTGATCTGCTTGGCTTGCTGTTTTTTTTAGCCCTCTAGGAAAAGTGAAGCAAAAATTAAGATAAAGTACAATACGAAAGCCAACATCTGATCAAATTCTGTTCATCAATTGATCTTAGTTTTGAGTATGATTATTGTATTGCATGCACCAAGAGCAGGCCAAACTCTCCCACTCTGTAAAACATCATCTCACACGTAACCCGTACAGGTTTACATTGCATCTTGTTTGTTCCAAGACACAGCAGGCTTGCCATCCTGTAGAGGTCAGGTATTTTTATACAGGAAACGTCTGGTGTCCAGTGCATGTACTGGACCAGTTGTTGCACTCTCTGGATGGTAGATCATTGGATGGGCCACTATTAACTTTCCCGAATCAGGCCCTAAGCACATCTCAATTTGTTAGCCACATCTTTACGCTTCTCAGCAATCTGTGCTTAAATCCCAGGAATTATTCAGGCCATTCATTTCGCATCGGTTCCGCGTCTGCCGCTTCTGAGCATAACATACCCGTTCACGTTAGTAAGAAGTTGGGCAGATGGAAATCTACCTGTTTTAGTAGATATATTCCTGAGAGATGGCTCGTGCTTTTCATAATCTTGTGTACTAGAAATTGCTATTCCTGGGCATGTACAACGCTTTACAATAAAGATTATCCTCATTCCCTGTCTCTTTTTGCCCACTTTAGGCATGCTGGCGATGGCGGTCATGGCACAATTCAGACCACTTGTCAGGGTCACGTGTATGTTTTTAAAAAAAATCTTTTTATTCATTTTGCATAGTAAATAATTACATTACAGTAACATTCGGGCACCAACATAGCACCCCATCCATACACAACAGTGTATACATTACGGCATAACGTATGCCAACAAACGTAAAGGACCATGCAAGGTCCAATAAAACTAACCCTCTGACCATAACCCTCCCCCAGGCACAGGTAAATTGTCACAATATAATTACAACCAATCCACCCCCCATCCGCTCCCTGATGTGAACCGTTACAGCCAATCCCTTTAGCGCTTCCCAGAAAGATGCAGAGTACCAGATTCAGTCAATCAAAGGCAGTTAAAGAATATATATCGGGAGTGGAAGGAATTCCAATGCTCTCACCACAATCTCATCCTTGTACAATATTGTCTCCCCTAAAGTTCCAGGAAAGCCATAAATCTCCCTCTAGGCATCCCCCTACCAGGCTTGCAACCACCATTCGGATGCCATAATTGTGCACCTAGGCTGGTAGTGTTGCGTCAGACTCCATCCAGATGGACCAAATTCTATCAAACTTTTGAGGACACCCTCTGCTAGCGTAAGTGGCTTTATGCAGTGGCAAAGCTGTGTTGACCAGTGTTTTCCAAGCCCCCAGACCAGGCTGTTCAGATTTCCTCCAGTGGAGGATAAGAAGCTTCCTGGCGTAAAACAACAGATATGTAAGTAGTGTGCGGGACGCCACCGAGGGTACAATATCGTCAATGAGACCCAGTATACATATTTGGATATTCGCAGCAATGGGGATCTGCAATAACCCCGAGGCCACCTCCATTACTCCCCTCCAGTAGATCTCGAGTTTGGGCAGGACCACAACACATGCACCAGATCAGCCGGCTCCCAGGGACACCTCCAGCATCTAGAGGATTCTGTGGATCGCATAGTAGCAAGTCTGGCCGGCGTGTAGTAAGCGCGATGAACAATTTTAAATTGAATTAACCTATCCCGTGCGGAGATCAAGGTGGTCATAGGTGTGCCCCATATCTCCTCTACATCCTCCAACTCCAGATCCGAACAGTCATGCATCCAAGCTCTTCTACATCTCTCCAGGGACCCCCCGCCCCCGCTTGAGATCAGTTTATAAATGGTGGATAATGGTTTAATCAGTCCCTCTACTCTTAGCAGGGACTCCATCTCAGAGACAGAGAGAGACAAGCGGCCCCCGAGGAACTGTGAAGAGAATGCGTGGTGCAACTGTAAATAACGGAAGAAATGACTGTTCGGCAACGAGTATGCCATTTTAAGATCCTCGAAGGAACGCAAACTTCCGTCACTAACTATATCGCTTAATGTTAGCCGTTTCTTAGAGGTCCATGCCACCGGGTCTAAGATGGAAGCAAAGTGACTAAGTGAGGGGTTTCTCCACAATGGAGTATGCGGGGAGAAAGTCTGGGGAGATACCGACACTCTGTCCCCGACTACATTCCAGGCTTTTATGACAGATCTCATAGAAGGTGTCTGACGGTAGGGGGAGTGACGGCCCCGGTACACCAAATGTCTCAGAGCTTCATAGGACCCCACCAAGGCAGCCTCCAAAGTGACTGCTGGATCCTGGTCCCCCCACCGTGAGCCACCTATGAGCAAACGTCAGTTGTCCCACCAAAAAATAGCCGTAAAAATTGGGAACCGCCAACCCCCCCTCTCCCCATGACCGTTGTAAGACCGATAGTTTAATCCAAAGAAACTCAGAGATCAATGAGTCAATTGTTCTAAATATCCTTTTCGGAATCCATACTGGAGAGTTACGCAGGGTATAAAGCAGCAACGGAAGGAGTTTCATCTTAACTAGGCTGACTCTGCCAATCAGGGTCAGGGGGAGATTCCTCCATGCCGACAGTCGGTTTTTAAATTGGTTAATGACAGGGCTAACATTCAGTGCTATGAAGTCCGAAACAGAGTTAGAAATGGTGAGTCCCAGGTATTTAAATGTTGTCACCTGCTGCAGCTGCGCATCAGGTAAAATCAACGATTGATCTAAAGGATCTAGAGGAAGATACTGCGACTTGCTCCAGTTAACCGACAACCCAGAACACGTGGCAAACCTTTTTAGGATTCTAAGGGTCTCTGCCAGAGAAGGGCCCATATCAGCGAGGAACAAGATCATGTCATCCGCATAGAGCGCCACCCTCTCCTCAAGCCCCCCCACACATAGTCCCCTTATCATCCTGGACTGACGAAGGGCACACGCCATCGGCTCAATTGCCAGGGCAAATAGTCCTGGAGACAGTGGGCACCCCTGTCGCGTACCCCGGAAGATCGGGAAGCTCGAAGAGAGGGCGGCCCCCATTTTGATTGCGGCTCTAGGTTGACTATACAAAACCCTGATCCATTTACAGAACACTGGGCCAAAGCCCATTTTAGTGAGAACAGCCTGCAAGTATGTCCAATCCACAGAATCGAACGCCTTCTCTAGATCAAGGGAAACCACTGCCCTGGAGCCGGGGTTATCGTGCAAAAGCTGTGTGTGGGTATATAGTCTTCTAAGGTTGATATCTGTAGATTTATGGGGAATAAAGCCCGTCTGATCAGGGGACACCACAGTAGTCAGGACCCGAGATAATCTTGTGGCCAGTACCTTCGTGAGGATCTTAAGATCCATATTAAGGAGCGAGATGGGCCTATATGAGGAGCATAGTAAAGGATCCTTGTTCGGTTTGGCTATTAAGACCACATGAGCATCATACATAGTAGGAGACAAAGAATCAGAACTAAAGCAAGCCTCATATAATCTCTTAAGTCTAGGGGCCATGTCGTCAGCATACTTTTTGTACCATTCCGCCGGGAATCCATCCGGCCCCGGGGACTTGTTATTTGGAAATGACCCAATGGCTTTGAGAATCTCTTCCTCTGAGAATGTACCCTCCAGAAGCTCTCTAGCAGCGGGTGGAAGCCGAGGGATATCCACTGACTCCAACAGCTCGGTCAATAGGCCGGCACTATAAGCAGGAATGCGCTGGTAAAGAGCCTCATAAAAGGCAACAAACTCCTGAAGGACTGCATCCGGATCTGTTATTAGGAGTCCATCTGACGCCCTAATGCAGGGGACCACCGTGTGGGACCTCTGTTCCGCCACCAACATCGCCAAGAGCTTCCCATTCTTATCCCCCTTCTCATATATCGCTTCAGCCTGTTTGGTAACAATTGTGCGGGTCAGAGTTTCATGGTGCATCAGCAGCTCCCTCCTAATCCCAAGCAAATTCTTTAGTGTGTCCGGGGTGTGAAGCTCGGCATGGGCAGCCGCACAGTCCACCTCCCGTGCCTGAAGCTGGGATAGGTCGAACTGCGAGACCGCCCTAGCATGTTTAATCGCTGAAATATATTCCCCCCTAGTGGTAGCCTTAAAGGCGTCCCAGATCACAGTTTCAGGGGCCGAATCCTTATTAATTGACCAGAAGGTAGATAAGTGAGGCCGCAGTGCCATCTCAACCGTTTCATCAGTAAGCGAGGCCTGTGCCAATCGCCATGAGTGTCGCGACTGCTCTTTAGTCACAGATAGTTTAACCGAAAGCGGTAGATGGTCCGAGCCAGGAAGCTAAAACATCTACATGGTAGCTTGGCGGTCAGCTCTGAAATGCAATCCATACGACCTGAGATTCAACGGACGGAGTCCAGCCAGTCTGATGCCGTGGTCGGATCCTCAAAGAATTTTGTAGAGCAGGCAAACTGCACCCGGAGCTTACTAGGATAAAGCATACTGTATTTTAGGCCTTTGTCGTGAAGTCGCCGGCGGACATCCTGGAACGAGCGTCTCCTTTTCTGCAATTCCGGTGAAAAATCAGGAAAAAGCATTATTGTAGCATTACGGTACAGCAGCGACGATTCCTTCTTCCTTGCAGTAGTAAGGATCACATCCCTATCCCTGAAATTGAGGAGACGGACGAGAAATGGGCGAGGAGGTAATCCAGGGGGTCGGGGGGCGGCAGGGACTCTGTGGGCCCGCTCCACAATATAGGCCGAGGAGACCGACTGGAGGTCCAGGAGTTCCTTAAAGAATGTCTCCGCAAAGGATGTCGGATCTGGGCCTTCCATCCCCTCAGGTAGCCCCACTACCCGCACATTATTGCGCCGCAATGGGTTTTCAGCATCCTCCAAGCGTGCGGTCAACTGCGCCAATGAGCGTTGGAGGTTGCGGATATCTTGTGTGTGCCCCCCTGAGGTGTCTTCCAACTCCCCCACACGTGTAATAGAACTGCAACAATGAAGCGCCGAAAAAAAATCTCTCCCTTCTGGGAATATCTTTGGGACAAACTGCAGGAAGCTGCCCCCCAATAAAGCTGGGAACGCTTGGGAATCTGGAAAGGAAACAAAGGGGGCGCCTTTCCTGGTGCAGATCAAATTTATGATGAAGGGACCTGATAAAGGGGCGTGCCCCGGAAACGCGTCAACGCTACTAGCACACTGGATCTCTCCAGCGGTCGTTTATCTGCCTGACAGCCTTTACATATGACTGTAATCTATCCTCGTTTGTGAGTATTTTTGATTATTGAAAATAAATTTGATCTGCACCAGGAAAGGCGCCCCCTTTGTTTCCTTTCCAGATCCCCCACACGTGTCTCCACAGTGGTTATGCGACCCCTCATCTTATCCAAATCCTGACGGATCAGGCCACATTCGGTCGCCAAAGTGTCCATCCTGGCCATGAGGGTGGTCTTGCTAGCCTCTATGGCCACTAGTATAGCAATCGTAGCAGCCGGGGGGTTTATGTCCTGAGAGGAGTGGGGGGACAGGGGGGCTTCACTTACAGGAGTAGTCACAGGATCCGTCTCCATTTCTTTCCACACCACTGTCTGTGTGCCTGCAGAGATGAGAGAAGCAGCACGTGCAGCCAAGATGGCGCCGGCGCACGTGTCAGCAGGCCGGCCTGGAGTGCCACCGCTCGCTCGGGACCGGGTCGATCGTCTCCTGGTCCGCATCAAGGAGAAGGCAGGAGTCACCGGATCACCCGACAGTACTGGGTGAGTATTTTGGCCGGTTTGTCAGTCGGCTAAGGGTCAGGATGTAACGTGGATGTCGGGAGCTGCAGTGAGACACGTCTGCTCAGTCTCACATCCCGGCCACGCCCACGTGTATGTTTGTTAACGACCACAAGTTAAAGGCTAATGTCAATTCGCCTGTGTTTGTGGGAGTGGCCAGCTCCCTATTTCTTCCCCTCCAGCCGGGGTGTTGTGTGCTCGTTTGGATCGCTGCAACCCACCCTGCTTCCCTTTTTCTTGGTAATTTTTAAGAAAGTATGCCCACTGTAGGCATGCTGGCGGTGGCGGTCCCAGCACACTTCAGACTGCTTGTCAGGGTCACGTGTATGTTTGTTAACAACCACAAATACTATTCAACTTGTCTGCTTACCGGAAACCTATTTTAACTCAAACAAATAAAAGTGACTTTCTTTGGAAACAAGAGGGTAACTTAGAATAATCGGAAATTTAGAGATAGCAGTACAATGTAAAAACTTTACCTGACATTTTAGTCTGTATTGGTGTTATTTACTGGCAGAATTAATATGGAAGAGTGATGCTAAAATAAACTTGGGAACATTACACATTGATTATAACTTAGATATTCTTGTTTTTGACCTTTAACTATTTTCAGTGTTATGTCAAATGCAGAAACTCTCTACAGGGAAGAAAGAGAGATGTTTTTATCTTTGAGGAAACATAAAAGGAAGAAAACTACCAATCAATCCCATAAAGAATCCGAACGTGGATAATTTACCAGAGCTGCTGTTGGGCAATGAAAAGGCCAATTAAATCTTGTTCTCCAATATGTCTTTATTTGGTTTTACACAGAGCTGATAGTACAGGTGCCCATACACTGCACGATTCTCATACGAGAATCGCGGGAAATCCCACGATCGTACGATAATCGTGCAGTGTATGGAAGGCATGCGACCGTTTCTACTGTAGGGTCGCACGTCTTCCGTCGAACCAGCATGCTAGAAAACCCGCCGAGAATCGTACGATTCTCGGCAAGTTAGTGGCCTGCATGTTCGACAACTGCTGAACGGGCCGGTGTGCGCACGCGCACACTGCCCGTTTGCAGTCATCGTAAGCCCGCCCCTCATTACAGTCCTCGTAAGTCCGCCCCTCAGGGGGGCGGGCTTGCGAAGATCGCAAGTACGATCTGCCTGTCCAAGATGGGCAGATCGTAAGTTTTTTAAAGTACTTTACAACCCTCGCAAGACAAAAGTCTTGCAAGGGTTGTAAAGTGTATGGCCACCTTAAGATTGGGACCCTTACTGCCCTCCAAACCTTCCATCAATTTTAGAAAAAATAAAAACATTAAGAACCTCCTGATTCCTAGTAAATTATTAAAACACTCCAAAACAACTCAAAGCAAAAATGTCCTGTTTGATAACAGAGTAGGTGTATGCAAATGCAAGAAACCAAAATGTTTGACGTGTCAATTTATTCATCAAGGACAAAGTGAGTTCAGTGATCATCTACATAACACTTACAAGATTCAGCAATTTATCACTTGTGCTCACGATCATGTAATATATGGCCTTACATGTCCGTGCGGGCTGATCTACGTTGGACGCACCATGCGCCCTCTGCGCAAAAGAATTAGTGAGCGCAGACGCTTAATTGAGAAAGGGGATACCGAGCATAGCGTCCCCAGACACTTTACCATGAAGCATTACAAAAACACATCTATATTACGCATATATGCCATTGAACATATATCCACTCAATTATCCCCTTCTGAAAGGTTTTGCCAGTTGTGCAAGAGAGAAACCTTTTGAATCTATAAATTAAATACACTAGTACCAACTGGTTTGAATGAGGAAATGGAAATACACACAATCCTATGAGCAGTTGTCCTTTGAATCAAGAATTTCCATGTACAGATAATCTTTTAAAAAAAACGTTTTATTTTTTAATCTTCATTTATACTGTGATTTATGCAGTTTTTTTTTAATCTTTAGTTTTATTTTCATTTTTATTATGATCCACATCCTCCAAATGTGTTTACTTTTTCTAATAAAAATAAAAAACTTTCTTAATGCTTTATATATATTTTTATATATTTCTTTATATCATTTAATCACTCTCTTACTATCAATAGCCCATGTTTTAGACCTATAGCCCTTGTCCACAAGTCTCCATTCATTTATAAAATCCTTGTAGCAACAATCGGATAATCCAATATACGTTCAGTTTTACATGCCACCATGATTTCACATGCCTTCACGTTCTATCTGCTTAGAACAGTCTCATGAACACGATGTCTTGGCCGCAAACCACACCTCCCTTTAACTTTGCACCAACCAGCAATCGACACGGGAGGTGCACCCGCCCACCTGTCACATTTAAATAATTCTTCTTGTTTCCTGCCCGTTCTTGAATTTCTTGTACAGCTTTAGAAAGAGGCACCGGCCTCGAAACGCGTAGCCAGCCATTGGACAGCTGCCTCCCAGCCCCTCACTGGCGTCACACTGTCATCCCACGGTGCTTCCCACTGACAGATAGACCCAGCGAGCCGCGGCTGAAGTGACAGCGCTGCAGCGGCATCCTCCGCCGCTCTCTCACTGATTCGACCAGGCTCAGCCTGGCCAGCTGAGTTCTGCCGTTTCGTCCCACGGTACATCTCACAGTTACCATCCACCCTAGTCTGATTTGATTGAGCATCATTGTCTTTTGATTCCCCCCACCCAGGAGGGCAACGCCACCCTCTGGCCAGATACAGTACTTCTAACAGTGAGTTATTTTTAATTTTCTCTTTAAAGCTTACATTTGAGAGTTAGCCATTACATTTACTCATTATTTGTGACCACGCTTATTCTATAGGGTAGTAGCGCTTCTTTTCCCAGGTTTCTTCTCTTGTATACGGGGTTCCTCTCCCTGTTTATGGAGGCTGCACACCCCCCCCCCCCCCCCCCCAATTTCCACCAGAGTAGTGCGCTTATTATTGTGTGACAGAGTGGCAATAAAAAAAATTAATCCCATCCAATCATGTTTTACCGCGCCATGAAGTTGTGAATGTTTCTTTAGTATTTCTGCATAAAGGCCAAAATGTCTAGTTTGCAGTTTGTTTTCACAGGATTTGCTGTTTCTGATGGTAAGCAAGCCCATTGAATTCTAATTACCTTAGTTCCTTTTTGCCTTCTGCTTGGTCATAAGGGAATTTGGCACTATTTGTATTGTTTTGGATCCTCTTCAAAAGTATTGGGTTTGTTTTTATTTTATTTTATTGATTTTTTGTAACTTCTGGAGTTGGAATTTAAATATATATACAAGGAAATTAATATTGTCCAACAAAATGCTGTGAAAGTGTAAGCTAAGGGAAAAGGGTGAACATCATTAGTGACATTGCTCACAGAAGCCGTTCAGTTTGAACAATTTATTCAAAATATAACTAATCGTACCTCTCTGCATGTTTACAATTTATTTTCGATGAACCTGAAGTCACTAATGCCAATGCATGATATATAGCTGCTTGTCTGTGTTTTAATTAATATGGATGTCACTATTCTCTTTTTATCATTCACCCCAGTCATTTTGACAGTCCTCATTCCTACTTTATCATCCATTCAGCTATTCTGTGCTTTGTACAATTACCTTTAATCTAAGTTTATATTAAATTCATTCTCTGTCACATCAGCTGAAATTACAGATCGCGCCCACAGTTGCAGTTTCAGAACTGGCTACTGAAATAACAGAAGAAAAGGTAGCAGGGGTGGTTAACACAATCAAATGTATAGCAGTGGCGTAGCGTGGGGGAGTGGGGCGGAGTCAGGGCGCCAGTCCGCAGGGCGTGCCAGCAGGTTTGGATCTTCAACAAGCTGCTCTCACAGCTGCATGCAAGCGATCTTGTATGCAGCCTGCTCGTCTATCTGCTAGTTTGCCAATTCCTCTCCCCGCCGACCACCTTTCTCCCTCCGACCGGAGATCCGCTGTTCAGAGTGGACAGCAGAGCGGAGAATGTCCGCTCTTCTCAGTGTAAACACTGACAGTGAGAGGGGAGAGCTGTGCTCTTCCCCCCTCAGCTGTCACATGAGTTACAGCACAGTGCTGTGCTAGAACTCCTGTATTGGAGGAGACAGGTTCAATAAAGAGAACCTGTTACATGCTGGGGCCTTGCAGCTGCCTAATTTTTATGATTACAGAGCCGAAGGTTCGGCAGCGGCAGCGGGAAGAACGCAGCAAGAGAGGTGAGCTTTGTTTCTAAAAATCACTGGCCTGATAAGTCAATTGGGGAGGGGGGGGGAGAGAGGTAGGGGGTTCAGTGTGCACAGAGGTGGTGAGAGAGGTGGGCACAGTGGCAAGGGAAGAGCTGGAGGTGGGGGTCAGTGGACACAGCAGTGGTGAGAGAGGTGGGCACAGTGGCAGGAGAGGAGAGAGGTGACACAGTGGCAGGGGGAGGGCTCAGTGGACACAGAGGCGGGGGCGGGAGAAGAGAGACGTGGGCACAGTGACAAGTAGAGAGCCGCCCAAGTCTAGCATTGGTGGCAGCGGAGGCAAGATCGCAGGGGGAGAGGTCAGGTGAGCTCTATACCCCATTGCAAGTATAAGAATTCAAGTGAGCTCTGTACCCGAAATTGGTATGAGAAGTCAGGTGAGCTCTGTACTCTATAGCTGGGATGGGTGGTCAGGAGGTATGTACCCCATAACAGATGGAATGTCAGGTGAGGTCTGTACCCCATAGCTGGCATGGGAGATCAGATGGGCTCTGTACCCCATAGCTGGGATTGAAGGTACGGTAATCCCCGTAGCCTATAGCTGGGATTGAAGTTCAGGTCAGTGGCAGATCCAGAGGGGAAGGGTGGCAAAAGGTGTGGGCTGTGTGCTACCAGTGTGCTCAGGAACCGGCCCAGAGCTCCCAGGCACCGTGGACCAGGGTACGGGACCCAGCACCAGTCCTCCTTAGAATACGGTGTTCCGCATTGCTGTTTAATGTATTGCTGGGATTTGTAGTCCTCTATACAGTGGCAGAACAACCGGGGTCAGAGCGGTTGCAGCTGTGACGGGGCCCTAGCATTTCACTACTTAGGGGATCCTGGTAACAGCCGACATTGCAGCTTGCAGTCTGTGGTCCTCCATCCTTCAGACTGCATGGATCGTGTGTATCACGATTAAACTATGGTTTGGTTTGTTGGGCGGTTGAGCGCTAATGAAAGACTTGCTCCCGGGCACCTCTTGACCTTGCTACGCCTCTTATGTACACCTCTGTTAGTCTCATTTTTAATGCACTATAGGAGGTATTTATATTTGCTTTGATTTCATGCATGGTTCAGGCACACCGATAAGTCTCCATAGTAAAGTAATTGCAGAAATATAAAAGCATCAACCTTCAGGGAACACTAATGGAACTGGAGGCTGGAAGCACAAAAGAGAAGATTGTACAAATAAACATTTACCTTTTTAATGATTGGTCTCTTTAATATAATTCAGCTGCTATTGGAGCTAATCTTTATAGCATTTATCCATCTCTCTGTTTTTTTATATTCCTCTTTGTGTTCAAACAAGGGATTTTCTTCTCAGTCTTCTAGGCTAATGAATAAGCTTTTGTGACAGGGTAAAGATGTTTTGTTTATGACAGGGATGCTCTTCCTTGCTAGGATACTGCTCAAGCCTAGCCATGTAGTCCCTCTGTCACTGTGGGACAGAAGGCTGCTGCTTTATGAAGCTGTTTATTGCTTGTTGTGGGATGATAACATTGATGAGGTTGGTTGCCTCTTCTGAAACGTCTGGTTTCCCTCATCAAGTAGGTGCTGAAGAGTGGCTTCATGTTTCATGCTGCCGATCACATTATTTCATTGTAGAATGCCTGTTGTCATACATGTTCATTTTCCTAGTCAATAGTGTTTCCACACAATGCATGTCTAAGGCATTTTAGCGATAGCCGCTTTGAAATATTCAGTGCACTGTTACTTGGCA
>NW_017306880.1:717187-723563 GCF_000935625.1 Nanorana parkeri
TTATGTTGAGAGAGCAGGGAAAAAAAGCCTACAGCTTCCCTTGTTCATTCGTCACCTCCTGGTTGGCTCACTGGACTGTGAATAAGTATCAGCACATCAGAAAGGCAATCCCTGTGCCCTTCCCTCCTGTATGTCCAGTTACACTCTTAAATCTCCGGTCAACAATGTTGAAACCATTTTGGAACTACAGAACTAAACCTGTTTCGCTCATAGTGCTAGCACACCCATTCCATCTTTCTGCAGTTAAGGTAAATTAGTCAAATACATATGGTAGGCAAGTACAAGAGCAGGATTTAAAGCAGAACTCTGGGCAAAATGTGTATTAACCTGTGCAGTGGGGCTACCCCACTATCACAATCATTACACTGCTGGACCCACTATGAATTTTAAGACTTAAAGGAGAACTGAGGTGAGTGAAAATCACTCAACCTCATAGTTCGAGCCGACGTGTGACAATGAAACTGTCACACGTCGGTTCAATAGATCGGAAAGTGAGGAAATACATACCGTGGCTCGCTCACTTCTCGATCATGTCCCTGCAGAGAGCCGTGACCGTCACGGCTCCCTGCCGGGATTCCCCCCCCCCCCTCCGCTCCTCCAGCGCTGACTGGAGGAACGGACGGGGGAGGGGGCGGGTACAGCTGGCTCTGCAGCTTGATAGACAGAGCCAGCTGTCACTCACGCAGCTGGGTGGATCTTGACAGTAATGTCGGGATCTATCCCAGCTGCGGCGGTCTCAGTATACCTCGAGCTGTAGCTTGTGATATACTGAGCTATGGGTCACTGGGGGACGCTAGTTTATGTCCTCCCGTGACCTTTAAGAGAACTATGAGGAGAAACACTTACCCCAATGTTCTCTTTAAAAGTGTACCTGTGGCCAGGCTATAGTATTTACATATGCTTTAAGTGTCTGTAAACCCAAATACTAAATAATCACATGATTTATTTTCAGACTACTGCAATGTTAATCTGCCCTCTATTTTTATTGGTATAGGGTCTCTCAGTCTTTCAGCGTGAATTTCCCATCACGGTTATCTTAACAGCAAATATAATGCACTAAGGAAGGTTGTATGCTTGTGGTGCCTCTATACTGCAGTGTTCAAATTGATTGCACTGAATATGAGGCATATAAGATCACCCTAAAGGTGGCCATACACTCTACAACCATCGCAAGACCTTAGTCTTGCCATAGTTGTACAGGGATTAAAAAAACGTACGATCTGCCTATCATGGACAGGCAGATCGCACTCTCGATCATCGCAAGCCCGCCGCCCTGAGGGGCGGGCTTCCGATGACCGCAATGCTGAACGGCAGTGTGCGCGTGCGCACACCGGCCCGTTCGGCATTTGTCTTCCGAGCACCGTTCTAACCAGCCGAGAATCGTACGATTCCCGGCTGGTTTTCGAACATGTTGGTTTTCGAACATGCTGGTTCGACGGAAGACGTGCGACCGTACAGTAGAAACGGTCGCACGTCTCCGTTCACACTGCTCGATTCTCGTACGATCGCGGGATTTCCCGCGATTCTCGTACGATAATCGTGCAGTGTATGGGCACCTTTATAAGATGCTGATCATGGAAAGCAAAAGTGTTTTAGAGCAGTATTTCTCTACAAAATTATTAAATGACTGCTACCAAATAACTACCTAGTTCATGAATTACCCAGTACTGCAGATATGTATCTTTTGTGATCCTTGAAGTAGACATATATCTAAAATTCACAATTCATTTATGCAACGTACTGTTTTTGCCATGTACCTGGAGGGAGACCGAGCTAAACAGGGCTCTAGCCTTGCACAGCTTGTTCGACTCCACTGAAGGTGGTGACAAGAGAAGTAAGGACACAAGGAAGCATGAGTGTCAATGCAGTGGCTGGCGCAGATGCTGTACTGGAACTTGAGTGCAATGACGCAAAGATCGCTGTGGCAGGAACTGAGCAGCAGACTGGAGCAACAATGTAGGCCAGGAGCAGGAGCTGCCTCGAAGGATAGTAGTGCAAGGTTGCAGAGCCCAAATGGAGTCACAAGAAGATCAGGATTGGAAGCAAGGTCACAAGCCAGGGTCATACACAGGAGAATCTGATAGTGATGCAAGCCAAATCTGTAAGTGCAAATGGGATAGAGGTCACAAGCTGGGGTCATACATGTAAACGTCAGATGCCAAAATGATGTGTCAAATCGGTGATTAGAAGCACGAGAAGCAGGAGTCGAGAACGTGACCGGAGTCAAGCACAGGTGAGCGGAATCACAGCATCGGGCAACAGGAACACAGTGAAGAGCTGAAGACCAGTCAGCAATTATCTCAGACTCTATGCTGGTTTAAATAGGCCGACTGGCGCCAATGAGCAAACCACTGCGTGTGGCACACTGAGGCTAACTTCTGTGAGCATGGGTACCGATGTGCATTCTTCTGCACGCATGAACCAAAGTATGTTTGTCTATTACCTTAAGCGCTGGACTGCGCACAAGCTTGCTCCCGTGTCCATTTTCCTGATGATCACTTAACCATCCTTACAGTTTTATATATCTGAAAAACAGTTCTTGGGAGAGCAGTTGCCTAACTCACAACTAACTCTTCTAGAAGGATCATGATCAAGATGTCCATCTCTAGGTACACATTTTTAGAGCTATTAAAAATCATAGGTAAAGAAAATAGCATTTTAGTAAGAGTACTGATTCCTTTTAGCAGCGGCCCTGTATTACAGTCTGGGAGTATCACTGCCATCAATCAATAAAACTGTCTGGAAGTCCTCATTGTTTCTTAATTACCTCAATATTCCTCCTCGTCGGGGGCAGCAGTGTAATGTTGTATAGTATGATAGTGGAACTGATGCTTTTTGAATGGCCTGAATGAAATGCATGCTTTTTTTTTCTTTCAAACCCATGAGTATTCTAGTCTCAAGAGACTTGGTTCTTTTCATGTAAAAAGAAAAATTAGCTATACTAGCAGTGGAAAAAAGCTTCAGAGCTTTTAAAGTGCATCAGCTACATTACCACAAAATCAATAATGCTCAGAATAATTTTCAGTAACATAAATAAATAAAGTTATATTTGTAGGACGTGTTTTGCAATCACTTTTACAATGAGCAAAGTCTTTGCTCATTATTTTCACTGAATGCGACGGATTGTCAAACATGAATGCATTTAAAAGACAGGCAAAGAATAATGATTATGAAATGTATCCAGGCAATGTCTTTGACCACTGATAAATAAACTGCTTCAAAAGTGCTTTTTTTTCTTTTCTTTATTGTAGGCACAGTTCTTGGGTGGCAATTATGGCTTCCTTTAAAAAAGAAAAAAAATCCCATGCAGTAAAATATATCCTATGTGAATAGTTATTTACTTCAGTTTGTTTTCTATTTTGAATGCATCGAAGAAGGAAAAAGTAATTTTATGTTCTACTCAAGATTTTGGTCTTCATGCAGCTTGTATGTCTGCTGTATGGCCTGCTTTTTTATTGTAATAAATTAAAAACAAAAAGAGTGCTGAACCTGTGTTAAAAACACCAGTTCAGCACTTTCTCTTGGCAAGCATATCATTTACATTTTAAAATGCAATGATCTCAACCCTGGTGAATGTTATTTTTTAGATGTATTTAGTAAATATCAGGTGAATAGATAAGGGAAGGTAAACCAGAAAAAACTTTTTTCCATGCAAGAACAAATGTTGGCAAATGCCAATGAATTTATTTTTCACAAGAAAACTATTGGGTGAATATACATGGAAAAATGCTTTGTTAATAGGGTGATGTTGCCCGGTGATTTTTAGATAAGTGTACAGCAAATGGTGCTGGCAGCAGGGTGAGAACTGCCTGCAAAGGGACAAGTACTTTTTTAGCCCTGGTTCATACGTAGGCGGCAGCGTTTTTGCGCATTTGTACGTGCCTTAGCAGCATGCGATTATTTGCGCGTCTATGCCCATTGTGCACATTTGTATGCACGTTTTAACACACGTACATGAAGACGCACGTTTTGATTGGCAGCTCATAAACCATTGTGGGCAATGCAAAAACGCTCATGAAAACGCTTTTAACTGCCTAAAGAAGCTCCTGTATCTTTTCAGGTGTCTGGTGTTTTTCTGCTCAGGTGTGAACCAGGGCCATTGAAAATCATGGGATTTCTTGTGTTGGGCAGCTAAAAGCGCTTTTCGAACTGCTCAAAAACTCCTAGTTGTGAACCAGTGCTTAAAGACTGCAGTGTGAATAAACCCTCAGACCCCATTCACACTGATCTTTTTCAGCGTTGATTTGAGCTACACTGCACATTTTGTCGCACTACCTAGTGATTCTTTTGGCAGAATATTGGGGCCAAATTGCACAAAATCCACTGTAAAAAAAGGTCATGTTCGAGCGACAAGCTTGAGATACAAGCTACAGGCGACATTGAGCTGTGAGATGTGAACATTGAAATGCATTGGACGGGCTACATTGAGCGATTTTTGAGAGGAAATCGCGCTACAAATTGCTCAGTGTGAATAGGGTCTATCTTTGGACTCAAAGGGCTTCTGCTACAACGCAAACATGACTTATTGTGGTAGGAAAGTTATCAGTGACTCTGGAGGAAATTTCTAATGTGGACAAGGACTCCTAACTTGTTGCAGCACTACTGAGCTAGGCAGAACTTCAGGTATGTGCCATTTTTGCAGGATCCACGTCCCTTATTACTTTGTGTCAGGCATTCTGCTACAAATACCTAAAGCTAGCCCTGTGACAGTGTCAGGAACTGCAAATGCAATGTGTATGCATTTCAGTTCATAAATGTATTCCATTATAAATTGATCCAAAATGACTATGGGCATAGGATTTAGTAAATTGATTTTAAACTCTGTCAGCTACAATACTGTGATGCTTTACCCAGTGGCGTACCTAGTCTATTTGACACTACAGCGTGTTATTTTTTTAACACCCCCCCCTTTCCCAAAAATGACCATGAACTTAAAGGAATACTAATAATGTGCAGAAAAGAACAGAGACGGTGAAGAGTTTCTTTATCTAAATGGTGCATGTAAAATTATATTCGTAAAAAGAACTTTAAGGGATTTATAGTGGTGCACGTATTGCGCTGCAATAAAATATGGGGATAATAAGTACATGCTAAATTAAAAAAAATAAGGCTTAATAGCAGTGCTATGGATTAATACTATTTTACAATTCTTCAGCAATATAAAGCTAAGCGCTAGTGTACACAGCATTTGAGATGTACTTGAAATGCTTTTATCATTCATTAACCAGGATTTCACATTGATGTATACGAAGGAATAAAGGACCAGCACAGATCGATATTAGATGCACATGTACACTAGCCCTAATGCTACCAATCACATGTGACATTTACATGATCCCAAAGTACTACTTACATCAGGGGCATTGCTAGATTTGTGAATGACCTAGGGCGCCATGGGGCACAACTGGAAAAATAGTTCTATGGCAATGATAGTGTATCCTGGTGAATGGTGGGCATAGCCAGGTTACGACGTAACAGTGGGAATGGCTGAAAGGAGCATGATTAAACAAAACCTGTGCTTATTCACTGTATATACTACATGCACCCTGGAGTTGTGCCCCCTTACTGCTGGTTGGCCATGTGTGCCCCTTTTACTGCTCGTCAGTGGAGAGGTTCCCTACTTTACTGCTGGTTAGTTGAGAAGTTACCTTCCTTACTGCTGCTCAGTGGAGTAGTTCCTCCTAGCTGATGGTCAGTGAAGAAGTTGCTCCCTTGCTGCTGGTCGGTGGAGATGTGCCTCACCTTGCTGCTAGTCAGTGGAGATGCCCCCTTGATGCTGGTTAGTGGCGATGGGTGCCTCCCTTGCTGCTTGTCAGTCAAAAGAGCCCCCTCACTGCTGGTCAGTGGAGAAGTGCAACCTTGCTGCTGGTCCGTGGAGAAGTCCCCCCCCCCCATGTTGCTGGTCAGTGGCGAAGTCTCCCACCTTGCTGCTGTTTAGTGCAGACATGCCGCCTTGCCGTTGGTCATTCCTGTGTCCCCTCCACAGTTTTTACAGCTTGGTGCTAAGCTGATCATTTTGTTTTGACAGGGATAGAACACATTTAAATAACAGGACATAATCCCTGACTACACTATTATAGCAGCTGAAGAGATTCCTATTCTTACAAATACTCATTCCTGCCTTATTCTTTTTAAGAATATATTCTGTGGGTATCAACCCTCTAGCAGATGCATCTATAAGTGTGTGTTTTCTTTTGTTTTTACATGCCGCCATTATTCGGTTATATATTATAACTGTGTTCAGATGTTTAGAAATGTATCCATTCAGGGTCATTCGGAGTTTAATAGCTTCCTTTACGCTGTAATTTTCTTTTTATGAAAGTGTGTCAAATTTCCACAATACCCATATTGAGGTTGGCATAGGATGTGTTGGCTG
>NW_017306880.1:723576-750107 GCF_000935625.1 Nanorana parkeri
TAATGTAGATTATCTTATCAATATAATTTTTTTCTTTAAAAAACAACTTGTTTCTATATTTGGTTTGAAAATATTTATGTATGGGAGCACTGATAATTGTTCATTACACAAGTAAGTTCTGCTTTGCAATGAAGCTCAGCAGTTCTACAGTGACAGTTTTACTACTCCCAATTTTTTTGTGTAGTTTTGTTAGGTCTGCCCTGAACCATAGAATATAATAATATATATAAGGATAAATGAGCTTATCTCAATAGTAGTTAGATGCTAATCACATCATTATATACAGTTGACCACGAGCTGGAGCATTATACATCTTTATTGAATCCCTCCCCATCCGCAATCTTTATAGTAACATTCCCCAGCTCAATGCCTTGTGCCGGGGATACATTTAAAATGCCTTTGGGAGCCCACTGTGAAACAAATCAATGTGGTTCTAATAATGTGATCAATATGTCAGTTGTAACATAGTAATAATGGGAAGTGTAAGACAACTATACATGCATGTATGATATTGCAGAATGTTGCGAATCCTATTAAGCTTCAGAAAGTCAAGCATGTGTCCTGTATCACAAATAAAGCACAATTAGCCTTTATTCTCTTGTATGGTGTATAGTGAGATACTCTTGAGCGGTAACGAAGCACATGAAGTTCAACATAGGTCAGAATGACATTTTGTTTGACCTGGAAGGGAGAACATGCACTTGCTCATTCATGCAAAGAGTCTTGATCTTCCCATAGCTTGTCCCCATGGCTACAAGTCTATGATTACTAGCAGTAGAGTCTGGGCATATTACTTATAGAGTCCCTGTAGAGAGTGATCTTTTTTTTGGGGGGGTTACATTTTTAATGAACACATTTCTTAGTATTGCTCTGCTTTCCAGCGGTATTGTTATATATTGAGAGTATGTGCATAATAGCTTTTATTTTTAAATGCAAAATTATATGACTTCAATTATATTTTTTCTTTTATAGTAGTTAATCACTGTAGCAAGCACAGTTGAAATGCTGCCAAAGGGTTGTTATTTAGAACATTTTACAGTGTTTTTAAAGAGCCTTTTTTCCCTTAAATTGCCACTTATCTTTCCTCTGTAAACTGCTGCACCTTCTCTACAAATGGCCTCACACAATTCAGGTCTCGAACATTCATGTTCCCCTCTGTTGCATAATGCTGGAAAAATATGCTATGGCATGCAATGATTTAACGTAGTATCAAACTCTCAAATGTTTTTCATTAATGAATCTAGACCAAACAAATGTACATTGCCCAACAAAGTATTTGTAACATTCACCTTCAAACCAGAGCATTTGTTCTGCCACTAGATGTCCTCAATCTGATGGACAGCATCAAAAGTTAAGCACAGGTTGTCCTGGACACACTCTGGCCTGTTACTGGACAGTGAACAGAGAAGCAGCACAGTGAGCTCATCTCAGTCATTCTGCTCTCTCCTCTCATCAGCATGCTCCTTATACTGCTTCTTTCTTACACACTCCATCTGGCGTACATGGACTGCAAGAGGCTGATGCCAGGTAAAATCTAGGTGCTTAGATTGCTTGCATTTAAAAATGAATGTAATGATGTATTGATGATTACAGAGCTGCATTGATTTGTTCAGTATTACATGTAAATTGTGTTTATCTAAGATCTCCTTTAAGATATCTAACACATCTGTGTTGTATATAATTTTTGCATTGTAAGGAATAATACAAAACGACAGAGTGTGTACTGTATGACTATATGCCTTCTCATCAAGGCTTACAAATGCAAACTTCCGTGTAAACACTTCAATTATTCATGTGCCGCATTCCATGAAATGAGAGAAAAAAAGTTCTCCTTTTTATGTCTCTAACATACTATAGAAAAGTAGAAGGGTCAAAAACAAAAGCAGAACATTAACTAGAGGTTGTGTCTCTTAGAAAATAGAAAACTGCAGAATCAGCAATTAGTAGTAATTAGGAATAGTGGCCAAACAATCATTAAAAGTGGCAAGACTTGGCTTGATTGCTCTGCGTTGAAAGTAAATATTTTAGTTTTGGTAATCCATTAGTAAATGAATATTGCCTTGATAATATTTAATAGTTCACGCTTCCATACATACTCTATCAATGATCATGTTGAACAAAAAATCATATTGTTTTGGAGACCTTAACAGAAGAAACGTAAGATGTATCAATGCACAGCATACAAACAATATTAGGCCTGATTGCAGCTCCAGTAGATCAAAACATTATTTATTTATTACAGGTATTTATATAGCACCGACAATTTACGCAGCACTTTACATAGTTGCACATTCAGATCAGTCAAGGAGCTTACAATCTAAGGTCCCTATCTCACATGCATACATAGAGGGCCAACTTAAGGTGGCCATACACCTTACAACCATCGCACGACTTTCAGTGTGCGATGGTTGTAAGGTGAATAAAATTTCATACAACCTGCCCATCATGGACAGGCAGATCATACTTGCGATCATCGCAAGTCCTCCCCGCTGAGGGGAGAGCTTGCATATGATTGCAATGGTGAGCGGGCAGTGTGCGCTTGCGCACCTGGGGTCGTGCGGCTTTCGTCTTGCGATCGCGCTACCAACCCGCCGAAAATCGTACGATTTTCGGCGGGTTTTCTAGCGTGCTGGTTATAAGAAAATCGTACAACCGGTACAGTAAATGCTGTCGCACGCTGCCCATCAACCTTACGATTATCGTACGATCGTTCGATAATCGTCAGGTGTATGGGCACCTTTTAGAGAGGAGCCAATTAACCTAGCAGCATGTCTTTGTAGTGTGGGAGGAAACCGGAGTACCCGTAGGAAATCTACGCAAGCACAGTATTTGTTATAGGCAGACGGGCATTCGTTAGACCTAAAGGCGAATGTAGATGCTGTTTATTGAGACTTATGTTCCAGAATAGTCCAACTTTTTCAAAACATTTCAATGTATGATATTCATATATACTGAAACAAAGCCACTATCCACTCAGAAAATCGCTCACTCTAGTCTGTGATGGAGCATAGCTGCTTACCCACTATGGTAAAAAAAATTGAGCAGCAGGAGTTCCAGTTGTAGAGGTTATCTTCCCTTATTCCATTGCAAGTCTGTTGATAGAGGGCTGTCAGTAGGTCTTAAAAACTATATACTTTCTTGATAGTTTATATTGTAATATCGGTTTACACCGTAATGGATTTTCTTACAACATTCTTTCAACACAGATGCTGTTTGCACTTTCACCTACAGTCACATATAGATAACCTAGATACAATTATTATATGGATCCTTGAGAATAATACATAGGCAAGGATTTCTGAGCTCTTAGAAGTTACAAACGCACAACAACTATGCAGTCTGTGAAGTCAGAACTCCTGATCTACAAACCTGCCTGGCTTTTTCAGGAGAGCAGTCCAGAAATGTTACATAAAGTCAAACTTTACAATACTATCTTTACTGTTACAACTCAAAATGACTGACTTGAAACACTTCACTTGAAAACAAATTTCTATGGATTTCTTGCTGAAATCTCATCCTCTGCCAGCACATTTCCTTTTAAGAATTTTGGTATTGATACTTTGCCACCAATTAATCAGCAGAAGCAGCATTTTCAGGGCTCCATTGGAACGTAACCCAGCCTCCCACAATTAAATGAATGTTTTTGGGTGCACCTTGGTTCTACCAAGCCCTTATACACTATGGTGTGCCATTTAGCTGTCCACATTTTGATGTTGTCCATTCTGAGGACCTCCTGTTATATGCATGTTTTAGTGTTTCAAATGGTCTCACCCTAAACAAGTAGACAAATATTATTACAACCTCACGGCTGCCCTCCAGATCATGTCATCTGTTCAGATAGAAAGATACAAACAAGTTGTCTCCACTGAACAATTCTGGGCAGGTTGTCAAGCGTATAAGCCCTGGAGAAGGTGGCATGTTAATACTTCTGAAACACATTGGAATTAATTTTTACAGATTTTTGAGCATAAACAACATAACTTCAAACATCTTGTTTTAGTTTTGACACTCCTACATTCTGATAAGATAATAGGAAACGTAAAATATCCAGTTGGGTCGTCATTTTGCACCAAACCTGTTAAATAGTAACTGGTTTTTAAAACATGGTATGTACATACCTATAGACATAAGACATTTCCAGGCAACTAATCAGGTACCTTGTTTAATAATATATATATCTATAGATAGATAGATAGATTATTAAACAACACATGTTATATAGGCCAGTACCAGAACAGTCTCCCACTGATTTTTAACATTGTAGGAAAGTATGGAAGGTGAGGTCCCTCCATTGTTACAACAATGACTGGAACCATTCAAGTAGATTTCCTGGAAATCTTCTGCAAGGAAAGAAGTGAAATGGTTCTTAGAGTTTACCTGCTCAGTCCGGCTAAATTGTGAAGAGCCAGACAAGCAGTTATACATTTTGATTTATTCCTGCAATGTTCTTGTCCAACAAGACTTTGTTTTGACACAACTTTTTTTTGTAGGTAATAGCACTGGCTTTGTCTCAGTATTTTCAAAGTTTTAGTATTTATTCTTTTCTGCGCGTGGACCCTAGGATATGACAGAGAATCTGGGAAATATAAATGAACTGTCAAGGGAAGTAAAGGAGATTGCTAGAGGAGAGCAAACTTAAAACAAAAAGCACAACATAAAACCACAATAACTAAACTTTTATATTTTGTACAGAGTGTTGTAAATATTACAATGTAAAACACAGTCCCAAATGAGACTGGACGAACAAAAATGTTTTCATCTCTATTCTGAGCAATGCTCAGCAAGCATAGTTATTTCAAGTGGAGAAAGACATAGAGGTATGGAGAAAGCTGTCTTTCTCCACACCTCTATGTGCTGTCTGTAGTGACTAGTTCTTGTTCATTTTAGAAACATTGATGGAAACATTTGATTGGCTGCTGTAACATACATCTCCATTTTTCACTCTAACTCGAATTCTTACTGAAATGTTAGCAGCCTTCTTGGAACCTGGTCCATTAAAAAGAGAACAGGTGTCTTTCCAGCATCACTTTGTCTTCAGTACAGATTTGTATTCATTATTGTACCTTATATGGTTAATATTGTTAGCTTTGTGTCTCTTCTATGACATACTGTATATTCCTCTCCATCTGCTTTATAATCTGCATACTTTTATAACACCTCTGACTCATACATTTGTGTATAAGTTTAGCTTAAGCTGTTGGGCTCTGGAAACAATCAGGCTTTCACAACAGGTGGTAAGGAGACAGAGGAAAACACATGTAAAGGATCCTAAAGTTCAAATTGCGGGCTACATGATATTTGTAGGTAATATTCAGAGCTCCAGGGTGTTAAAACAGATTAAAAAAAGATTCCCCGTGCCATGTTAAAAAAAAATGCAGCTCTGTCTGCTATGCTTACCTCTTTTCTGGGTCTACCCTTCTGTAGTCTAACTCAGGGCTCAAAAATGCCACTCGCCCCCTCGCAATTGGCGAGTGAAAACTGCGAGGGGGCGAGCGGAAATCCATCAGCGTGTTGTTCGCCGCCGGCAGGACGTGGGTGAAACTGCCGCTGCTTCTTCGGCGATCGCTCTGTGTTCTACTGATCTCTGTACTTTGCGTCACACTGCTGAGCTGTCGGAGGTACGTGCAGGGCAGGGTAGGGGTTAGGTGGGGCAAATGGTGGCGAGTAACTCTTAAGGCCTGGCTTGGCTCAGGGCCTGAGATTTTGAGCCCTGGTCTAACTTCTTTATGATCCAGTGCTGGTCCTCTTCCAGTATTGAATTATACTCTTTGTCCTGTGAGCCCAAGATATCAGTACCCTGGGGGTACTTTATCAGGCCATCCTGGACTCATAGGAGAACATAGTGCAGCATTCAGGACTCACTAATCTCTGGAGGAAGAAGAGGACCCATGATATCACACAACCAGACTGTAGACCCATGAAAAAACTATGGGGTCTATTCACTAAGCTGCCGTAGGCAGCACCAGATCCTTCGGCAGCTTCGTGAAAAGACCCCTATGTGTATAGATTTTTTTCTTTTAAAGAAAGTTTCAAGGAAAAGGACAGGGGAGCTGAAGTTGGGATTTAATATTTACTGGACAAAAAATACTTTTGCCTTGACAATAATAACTAATTTTTTTTAAAAATTGATTTTAAAAACACTCCATGAAAATCAAAAAGTCTGCTGTCGGATGGGAACAGGAATTTAGACATTTAAAGGCCTTCGCCATGCTGCTCATATTTGGGCAAACTGTTCATTTCATTTCCACTTTCAGGGTTTGGAATTTGATACTGTCTTGCCATAATAAATACAGGGACAGCTATAATATGCATAGGTACTGGTTATGTGGTAAGCAATATATTTATGACATATTGACAGGTCCAGTAAGATACAAATCCTTGTATCTACTATATTCATTCGAAGGCCTGACATTTTGACTACATGACGCTTGTTGTTCTCTAATAATAGGGACCACAAATGAGAAAAATTAAGTCTGTAAAGAAGTGTTGGTCTATGTGAGTGAAATCTGATTGTTTACAGAACAGATATGTAGAATTTTGTAGCTGTTCTGTAGGTGCTCAAGGCTGTAGTCATCAGTTTCTAGGGAATTAGGTGTATTGGACAGATGTGATGAGCAACAGACATTTATGCTATTTATTTTAGTTTAGTGCGTGAGATGTACCAGCAGGGTGCAATCTGGTCCAGATACATTTCAATATGCAACATTTCTCTTCATGATACCCAAAATCTTTTGTTATCAGGCACCTACTGGTTTACTGACTGAGCAGTAAGCGATGAATAATGCATCTTGCACTTTTTTATTGCTGGAAATCACAATTTCTCACTTGAGTGATCTGTCAGCTACACACAAAAAGCGAACTATGCAGCAGCTGACAGTGTTCAAAGCAGACACAGTGCTTCAGGCTAAGGATAATCAAGGTTTAATCTCAAGTGAGCAGATAATCTGTCCTCTTAAGAGCTTGTAATCATTTTAAAAAGGGACAGAATATAGACAAATGCATATTATGTTACTGATCAATGCCTCTTTTTGCGGTGTTATGCAGTGTACCTAATACCAGTGGTACCACTGGTACCCTATACCAGTGAACCTAAAAACTGGCATGTGTGGACCTGATACAATGGTGAAGATCTATTCTAGATATTTAACCCACTGAATGCCTGTTACACCGCTGTGATTGTTATAAGTATCCAACCCCGTTATCTAACTGAGAGGGGAAGCAATTACGTATATCATACTTTATATAATTAAGACTGTTCACTGCTCAACGGGTGATTGAAACAGTTATATTGTGTATATAATACTAGGACATGCATCACTGTTTAGGACATTGTAATCACTAATCTTCACCATTGTATCAGGTCCACACATGCCAGTTTTTAGGTTCACTGGTCACGTACTTAAGAATTAAGTCTTTATTTGTTTAATCACAGAGGGTCTGGGCTATAGCTTGAGCCCGGCACTTCTGCCACATATATATTCACAGAACATTGTGATTTGTTTGATTATTGTTTATTCATCACATGTTTAATAATGATTTTTGGCGCACACACATATATTGTTTATAGTTTACTGTTCTGAGAGATTATTCACGGTTTGGTCACTAATTTGAGATAGTGCTTTTCGTTTTTCACAGAGAAGGTTAGGGTCCCCTTGATTCAGGAGGTTTTTTTTTTCTGTTTTTCACTTTATAATCTACACTCACACCGACAAAGCGCAACTTGCTTGCCATATTAGATATACACTTTCTATAGAGTTGCTGCTGGTCCTATTAACCATCTAGATATCAAGTCCTAGTGCAGTGATCCTTGAACCATAATACTAGAATGCTCTTAATATTTCTTAAATGAAATACAGCCATGAAAATCTGGAATGGCAACAAGTTACAGATAAACTTACTTTCAGGTATACCTTACAATATCTGCTTATAAGGTGCTTAAAATACATTAGTGTCACAGAGATTTTACTAATCTCTCCTACAAATGTGAACTGTTCTTAACCAAGGTTTAAAGAATCTTCATTGTTTGAAACTACTTGGAAAAAGGTTATTGTTTGAGTGTCAATGGAAAAAGCTGACAGCATAAATGATGTCCTGAGTGTTCCCGATAAGGTTTGCATCTCTGCTGCCATTATTTAAAGTTTCCTAAGTGGCAGACAGTGCAAATCTACCCAACTTATCTTAGCTGTGTTACAGCCAATCTCACCAATCCCAACAGTAGTGTAAGATAAGTCATAATTAATTTTGCAAATAGGCTTCCTAGTTTTAAGTGGCATAATCATCATTATTTGCATGATGCATGTTACTCACATCAGCCAGTGATATCGTTTGGCAGTTCAATATGGCTACAGCAATGCAAGATGATTTTTAATTGGATGTGTGGGCTTTAGCACCATGCACTTTCTTATTAAACAAAGTATGGTGTAATAATGGTGACCTCTCCATACGACAGTTTATAGAATTCAGTAAGACTTTCTGACCCCCCAAGTCCTCAACTGTAGGAACTGTGATATGCATATTCAGATGCAAGGGGCCAGAAGCCTGAAACTGCTATATGCAAGTTAGATAAGACTCTGTATATATTATTTTGACCAGTGGTTCTAGAATGTAGATGGACTTTTGTGGGCCACTATCAATCATGCCTTTATATCTCTACTAAGATTGCCATGTCCTTCTGGTCAAACAGTATCTGCAGCCATTATTTAAAGTTTCCTAAGTGCCAGGCTGTAAAAACAATCTACTCAATGTCCCCTGGTTGTGTTATAGCCAATGTCACCAATCCCAGCAGTAGTATAAGATCATGTTCTATGCCTTTTGTGAGAGAACAGAACTGTGGACCCGGGCCCACCTTGTTTTACTATGGTACCAGGTAGAAAATTATTGTTCACATAGTTATTGTACATACAATGCTGGAATCTCTATCATGCTGTCACAGAGCCATTCATATAACTGTTCTGGAATAACATAGCTCCTGGTGATAGGATGGCTTCTAAAGGTTGTAGTGTCAGGAGGCTTATATTAGTTTTACTGCCAGACTTTTTCACAATCCTGTTCAATAAGGATGGGCTGAACGTTCGAGTCGAACATAGGTTCGACTCAAACATTGCATGTTCGAGTGTTCGGCGAACAAGTTCAACAGGCAGCAACAATTATAAAATAAAGTTTAAGTATGCAAGATATTTTCAGATTTCCCCTCACACTTGATGATTGTTACATCTTAACATAGTGCTACCACTGAAACTCCAGATAACAGTGACCCTTGTATGTTCTCTTCCCTCATGTGGAAGAGGATTAGGATGTTGATTCTGTAAATGAGGTGTGGTCACTAAAGGTGAATTTGTACAATGTAATTATTTAGACAAAAACCCTTCCCCATCCAAGAGCATGACTTTTATGGCCACTGAGGAAATCATACTGGACAGAGGAATTGTAGGGATTAGTCAGAAAGTCAGGGAAAATTGAACCCCTGAGACAAGTGAAACAAAATAAAGAGATGTGTATGGATTCAGCTAATAGTCTTGGTGTAGTAGATTCATAATAATAATAGCACTAAAATACTTACCTTTGCTTGGCAAATAATTGCTTCTAGCCTTCTAGTGGTGAAATTGGTATCTGAATGGTTATAAAAGGAAAGTCATTTCTGACAGCTGAGATCTTTTGTATCCCAGACATTTTACTATTTCTATCACCATGGGATAATCTACAGTAATACATTTCTTCCTGACCTCATGATTGTTGATCTAAGCCATACATGAAAGTGCCTCCATTTAATTTCTGGTAATATGTCGCTATTTCAAGAAAAGAATATCTTTCTATTGTATTGTAACTGTAAAACATATAAGACTTCTCACAGCTTCAATCCTAATATGACTTAGCAGGAATAATTTTTTTTCTGTTGCGCTTTACCATTTATGAAAAGCAGCAGCAGGATGAATCTGAAAACAAAATAAAGTCTGAAGTCAAAATATATCATTTTTATTCTTGCTGAATAAAAGCTATATATATGAAAGGGAAAAGATATCCTGACATGCTTATTCATTAAATGGGCATAATACATTGCAAAATAAGCTACATGGAATACGTAAAAAGAATTGCATGATTTTAATAAACTTTGTTGAAAAGTTCTTATTTAGACATCCTCTATACCGAACTGCAGGTAATCGTACCATATATGAATACATGCGGACTGCTGCTGGCAGGTGCAGTCTCTGTCACTCTGTAATTTACTTGAATGGGCACAGCAGCCGCATCTGAATAGGCACACCAGGGATTCTTGTCATAAGAATCCCCAGCCGCAGTATTAAGCCCTATGTAAATGCAGCCTAAGAGTTCTGAAGGCCAAATGGCAGTGTACAAAACGTTTTTGTTTTTCCTTTTTTATATCTCTAAGAAATGAATAGCAGGCTTATTATTTATAACCAGCCCTGTAAATTCAACCCCAAAGAGGTCTGTGTAACACCAAAATAATAATTAATCTTCTGTTTATTTCCCTTGTTTTATTGCTTTGTTTTTTTTGTACGTGGAAATTATGTCTCAAAAACCCTGGGAGTATATTGTGTCTTTCCTTCTGTTTTGAAGTTGCTGTCGTTCAGTGATTTGACATTGTTTATTACACTTGACAGGTGATTGTAGCTATTGGAGCTATTTTGCTGTTTTATTTTGCTACCTAGAATATGAATGAAGACAAACAAAGCAGCCAAGTGAAGTAAGGCCATTGTCATAATTGTATGTTCTTTTTTTTCTTCATTAGTGAAAGCTTTTTGCAGTCACAGTCATATTTCACTAAGTTCTTAGTGGGAAATTCATTAGGAAACTGGCAGACATTGATTTGAGTGCTGTTTGAATTGATCTAAAAAGCATAAAACATTACACAAGCAATATAAAGCCTATGAAAAATTATCTTTTGAAAGCAGAGGCTTATGACTACCACTTGACAGCTTTAATGAAGAATGATTAAACCTTAAATCTGATCGTTAAAAGTAGATTTTATTTTAACTGCAACTCTGGCTTACACCATGCTGGTTTCATGCAGTACATTCATATTATAGCGTCCATACAGTATTTTCATGTATGTGTTTAAAGTACACAAAGCTGTGGGACTTAGTGGTTAGCACTTCTGCCTTGCAGCACTGGGGGTTTGAATCCTGGTATGGAGTTTGTATGTTTTTCCTGTGCTTGCTTTTTTTCTGGATACTCTGGTTTCCCCCCACACTCCAACATCATGTGGGTAAGTTAATTGGCTCCTGTCTAAATCAGCCCTAGTATTTGTATGTATGTATGTGAGATAGATACCTTAGATTGTAAGCTCCTTGAGGACAGTTACTGCTCTCAATATATAGTATGTAAAGCACTGCATAAATTGTTGGCGCTACATAAATACCAATAATAAATGTTGTTAAAGATGAAATATAAACAAGGGGTTGGTTTGTAATGTTATCTATTGATTAAGAACTATCCTTGATGGAAACCATACAGATCTACCCTACAGGGCACGCCCCAATCAGGAAGTATGAGATATTTTACAGGTCTAGACTCAGCTATATGTCCAGAAATTGATTGATTTCTGTTCTTTGGCAGATAACATCACAAATGTGATAGGTTTCTGCTTAATAACAGCTGGACAATCACGTTGGATAGAAAGGACGGCACGTCTCTGAGGAGCTGTAATCAATAGAATGCTATCCTTAGCTTATACACTGCACTATGTTGAGAAATGCATACAAAAATGGACACCCTTTTAAAGTGTAGTTCCACCTTTGCAGCCAAATTTGATACTAACCCCCCCCCCCATATGTTTGTTATGTGTTTCCATATACTCAAAAATAACTCACACCAATATGTTAACAGCTGCAATTCAAAGTGAATTGGTTAAATACAAATAATGTGTTGTGCTCAGAAAACAAATAAAACTATACAGTATTGACCACACATATAAACTGAAAATCCTGTTTAAAAGTGCCAACCAGACCACTTGAATGTCTTTATAAATTGTGTTACCCCATAATAAGTGTTCATATACATGATAATAAAGTGATATATAACAGTGATCTAGAACATATTTGAAATAGATCCACTCTTCCTATGATAGTGATAGCAAACAGGTATGTGGTGGTGATCCAGAATTGTTTAAAATGGGTTCACTCTTCTTATCTTCCACCTCTGTTAAACACCCACGGTGCTGACACCCCTCCCGGAAAACGTCTCACCTTTCGATAAGACCTAATATTAGGTCTAACAAAGCGTTTCTCTTTTAATGTTGGGCGGGACACCCACACTGTGCGGCTGCTTATAACCCCCTTTCTTCTTTCTAAAGGCAGCCACCTATTACTGCATTTGGTTTTTCAGGGACCCGATATGACCACCACTCCACATCTTTAGCATAGATAAAAGAAATTGCAGACCATAGTGTACACCGATCAAACTCCACGTCACAAACCTTCACCCTACTTACATTACATCACAATGGACTTTGTCAGGGCCTCAGTGTTTCAGACATGGCTCACTTCCTATAACCTTGTTGGTAACCACAGCAACAGGGTACGCCAGTATTTCAATCACATACAAATGAGCCCTATGCTTGATGCCGGCGACATTAACTATTGCAATATATCATTATAAGTTAAAACAATGTCAATAAATATCTCAAATTCTTGGATTTTCTAGTGGTTCCAGACACTGAACTTTATATGTGTGGGTGTGCATGCTTAATTAATGAGTTAAAGCATATATAAACCCAAGAACGAAAATGTAATATATTAAAGTTTTCCAGTCATTAGGTGTTGTAACTGCATTCTTTTTTACTTTTTCCCTTTTTTTAAACCTGATTATTCTGCCAATAACACACTACCTGGCCTTACTCACACATACTGTATACTCACTGTACTGTCTGTTGAGGAGCAGTTTTACCCCAGGGAAGAATACCGAACATTTTCCCTCTTCTTTTCTCCATAGCATGGGGGGGTCCTGTAGTCAGACTGGGTAACTGGGTTAAGTGTAACAGATATGAATGCTGCATTGGCACAGAACAAAAAATTATTTTCAGATGGCAAGATTTCAATCAAGATCAACAGGTATTTTCTCCTCCAGAAGATAGGTTCATTGTTGGGGTTTGCATACCCTTAAGAAAAATGAATAGTTAACCAGTGGCTTTGCAGTTTTACATACCTCATGGAAATACAACGGTTCTCCTTTTTGTTTTTTTAAATTTTTACCCTAAAGTTTAATCTAAACTTCCACAGTTTATGATTATAAGTGCTAGTGGACAATGTCTCTATTAGGGTCTGTGGAAAAAAGGCCATGCATGGTGCAGTGCGCCATAGCCTGCTGACACATTTGAAAGTAAGAAAGAGCCACCAAAAGAGACATAGACCACAGCCTGTAGAGGAGGTTACCCACTGATCTGAGTTCTGAAGTGGGCAGTATATATTTGATGAAGTGGAGGAAAAAGAGTGGGGAGAAGTTAGCACAATAATTATTTACACTGCTGTTCGTTCCTGAAGCCATTTTTACCACCTTTTGTATAACTTAATTCACTGGAACTATAAAAAGTCGCTTACATGCCTCATTGGCATGGACATGCACAGTCGTACAGTGTGCATGTCCGAGCTGGAAGCTGCGCCCAGGAGGGACAGGTGCTTCATGCAGCCGCCTGTAAATCTCTGTCAGAATGTGGCCACACGGTGACCTGAACTTTCACATCTGTACAGGTACGAATGCACGCCCACGAGCACAGATTGCACACCCTTGGAGATTCACTGACAGGCCAGACTGGTATGACAGGCTCTTGGACAAAAGACTGGCGTGCCGTCTGTTTTTTGATGTAAGGGCTCCTCACAAAAAAGAAAAATAGGTAGAAAACTTATTTGACAAGAAAGCTTTGTCTCTCCTTATATAAGCAAGTGCTTAATAGTGGATTGCTGGAGACATGGTATGGCAGGTGCCAGGCTTTATTGCGTGATATGTCATTCTTAAAAAGGACCACAGAATTCTGAAAGCTTGATGTTACATATTTTTAGAGGTAGCACCTATAAGCCATCGTTGTCTGTTTCTCCCGATAAAAACAAAATCTTTTTAGTGTCTCCCTAAACTGCTTTCTGAAAACACCACCTTAGGCAAGTTACTTGTCTTTCCCTGTGGCAGATGTGATAATTGACTTAACCATACCTTCATTCAAATACTTATATCCTATGTCTTCATCCAAATGTATCTGAAAACAATCTCATAATTGAAGCTGGAAGCACCATGGTGATTAACATGCAAATAGCCAATTAGTATTTAAAGTATCTAAATTCTCCCACAGGAGCATTATTCCCAGAAACCTCTGTATGCTGAAAACTAGAAGCCGTAGTGAAAAACAGACAACTTAGCTAAATCTACTTTCGGGCTAGCACTCTTCTGGCAATGAAGGACTTGTGGAAATATTTTGATGTCTTTCACATATTTGCTTTCCTGATGTAAGTGAATATTGAATGAGCACAGACATAAAATAAGCCTCCTGGGAAGTCTTCATGCTGAATCCTGTGTAACCTCGGCAGCAATGTGAGATGGAAATCTTGTTTGACAGGAGAGCACCATGGCCTATTGAAAATAATGAAATAAAGTGATATTATTGAGCTTTTGCCCTGTAACTAATCTATCCCCAGTGACTGCTAACATGGAACAATTTTGTCTTTGCAGCTTTTTGACAACTTCTGCTTTGGAGAACTGGAACTGGACACCGTTCACCTTTCTCAAAGGTTTTCTACAGATAGTTCTGGCTACTACACATCTGCTGGACAAGTCCAAATCTCCTGAGTATCCAGCTTGCAAACAGATCCCATAATCCTCTGCCGCAGGATTGCAAGAGATTAGGTGGTATATAGTGCATTTCTAAGAAAATATTTTCAATGTTACCTGATGGCTGACCATTGGAATGTGGACACCAAACAAATAAACAACCCTAAAACAGGGTTTATTCAACATGTCTTTAATTGTTGTGAATGTCAGAATGGTATACAGTGATTTTGCCATTAGAAGGAGCCCCATATGCCATTAAAAACATTATTTTAAATTCTATGTGAAATATTTATTCACTAGCTAAATATGCATAATGTATCGTTTGTACATGATCCTGTACTTTGTAGCATTTATAAACAATGCATTCCCTTTGAACATCATGACTACAGCATGAAAGACACATTTTCTGCTTGAGAGTCAGTTAACTCAGGCTTAGGTAGACAGAGTTGATTGTGTTTGTTCAAGGGCTTGACCACCTAAAACCAACATTTCAATTTAGGTCTTTTGTACTTTACTCACATGAGAAGTGATACCTTACATTGATTTCCTGTTTTATGTTATGTGGACTGTTTGCTCTTAGCATTAGCAATGCAGTCAGTCTCTGCATTAAATTATTGTTTTTCCTAAAGCAGATAGTTGAGGGCAGAAATCAGGATGCACCATTAAAATTAATGTGCAAACTAAAGGGCTTCCTTGAGAAGACATTTATGGGCCCATGTCTATAGGCTTTTGGACTTGTGTTCATGGAATAAGTTTGGCATCAGTTTTGAGATATACCTCTCCCACTGCCTGTGGCACCAATCTCTGTAGTGAAGGTAAACCACCAATTGAAGGTCCTGCTATATCTGACATTTCCAGAAGTGTCAATTTCCTGGTTCCCGCTGCAATGTGATCCCTCCCACCAGCCCCTCTTTTACTACAAGACACAGTAGTGACGTAGGGGCTGTGGATTTGAACTATGAATGTGCAGTGGGGCACCAGAAATCCAACACTCCTGGAAGTATTGGATTTTAAAGATTCTTCCACCTGCACCTTCTCTTCACTACAGCAAAAATCTGCATAATTTGCAGTGGGAGAGGTAAGTATAAAATATGCATTTATGTAAGCAACAGAGTTGTAGGTATGTTGCACATAAAGGCTTAACGGGTGATTTACTAACCTAAACACACGCACGCACCAGGTGCATGTGATTTTTACACAGCAAAGCGTATTTATCAACCAAAAAGTCTCTACAAGCATGTTTCCACTAATGCCATATATGGAAAAATCATGCACATGATGCATATATAATGCTGCTTCACAGTTTAGACAAAAATTGTTAGCTCAAGCATTTACATTCCTGCATTCATCAACGCAAGCAACACAATATAGAGCTAATTTACACAACATCACCTTGGAATTCAGGGCAGGGCTTTGCACAACACACCTGCTGGGTGTGTACACACTACAAAGGTGTTTAGATTCCACCCATAGATCATGCTGGGAGGGAACACACCACAGAGGTGTATACATGTTTGTGGCGTGTTTATAAGGTTAGTAAATCAACCCCTTAGAGTCACAGTACCATCAGATTTTGTAATAAGCCTGATCTAAATTAGATGGAATTTTTGTTTGACATGAGAGCACCGTGGTCTATTCATTCATTCTGAATTGAGACCAGCGAAATGTCTTCAAGAAAAATACAGCAAGTCCAGTTGCCTTGATTTATTTTCTACAGATATACCATGACCTGGATGAATGAGAACCTTCACAGACATGATCTGAATTAGGAACTGAAGCCAAAAGTTTTGGGTAGGCAGGAATGGTTACAACCTTTTTCAGGTTTTTACTGATGTGTATGCTGGAGTAATTACGTTTCACTTCCTGCCCCAGTGACAACAATGGCATCAGGATTAGATGTGAAGGAAATTCTCTCCAGAAGTGACATGACACCAGTAAAACCACCATATTATAATTTTTTCACCAGCTTTTTATTGCTGTCTGTGCCCTTGGTGGAGATCAACACGATCTTCCTGTCTCAGGAACTGCATTGTCACTAGACTTGTGCGCCGTCAAAAAATGTGTTCAGTTTCGGAATATCCGTTATTTCGTATTTCGTAATTCGTGTCCGAAACTCAATTCGGATTCGTACGAAATAAGAATTTTCGTTAGTTTCGGCACATTTTCGTAACTGTACGAACATTCGTTATGATAAAGTTAAAAAGCAAAAATACCTTTGGTAATATTGGAGTCGATGTGGTAGTTGTTTTTTTATCCGAAATACGAATTCCGTTAACGGATTCCGGATCCGAATTTCGTATTTCGTATAAAAAAAAACTACCATCAACTCCAATATAAATGTACTTTGCTTTTTAACTTCAATATAACGAATGTTCGTAACGGAACGAAAATACATCAACGGAATTTCGTATTTCCTGCCTGTATTGTAATGCAACTGTCAGCAGAAGAGAAAACCTCTGATTGGTCAACCAAACGAAATACGAATTCCGTTAAAGGATTTCGTATCTGAATTTCGTATTTCGGATGAAAAAAAAAACTACCATCAACTCCAATATATTAACAGATGTACTTTGCTTTTTAACTTCAATATAACGAATGTTTGTAACGGAACGAAAATACGTCAACGGAATTTCGTATTTCCTGCCTGTGTATTGTAATGCAACCCTCAGCAGAAGCGGATCCGTATTTCGGATTTAAAAAAAAATCTTGTCATGTTGTTCAACCTCATTTACAGGGGTAATATTAGTTCCTGTTTCAAAGAAATTCGGATCCGAAATTCGTTAACGGAATTTCGTATTTCGGATATAATTCGGAAACTGCAACTCGGATTTCGGATGCTTCCGAATGTACGAATTTCAGGAAAATGCATACGAATTTCGATTCGTAACGAAACAAATCGCACATGTCTAATTGTCACCAGAGCAGGAAGTGCGGGAAAATCTTCCCATTTTAACCACTGAGAGTGATAAAAACTTGTCAGAGATTGTAACAGCTCTTCCAAAAAAAATGGTTGGAGTTATACTAAAGGTGTGAAACATTGCAAAAAACATAAATAAAAACAAAAATCTTATTTTGAATTGTAATGCATTGATCATTGAGGCTCAGCATTATTTACTTTATCATTAATAAATATTGATCTGTATTACTGGCCTGGTGTCTGTTCCAGAGTATCACCTACTGATACTAGCATATTTATACCAGCTACACATGTATTTTGTAGTTCCCCTGCAGGTCCTCATTTGTTATCTAAATTATACATCAATGAGCCATTCGTCTTTGTTAGAGGGAAGGAGAACACTTTCATTTATTTTCCTTTTTTGCTTCCTGACACATCTATTGCCACCAGCAGAAAATATGTCTGTTCCTGTCATTTTCACACAAGTCACCTTAAAAGTTTGTGGCATAGTTTTACCACTCTGTTAGTGTCACAGAGTTTCTGCTTTCAGGGAAAAAATATCAAACTAGATTAAGGCATAACACAAAAATGTAGGACGCATGATTTGCATAGCACTGTAGGCTGCAAACAACATTAACTTCAAACCAGCTTTTAGAAGACTGAACTGATCTTACAGTTTGTTGTGGTGATCAGCACATACTGTGCTATGCAGAGCAGAGCAAGGTGTACATCATCAGCCTGTGTTCTCCTGAGGTGGTCGTTTACTCTTACCTCAGGTAACCTTGTAATGAGCTCGTCAGGGCCTCAAAAACTCATAAATATTCCTAAAAACTTGGTCTATAATTATCTCCAAGTATTCCCCTTCAATAATTTTTTATTTTAATTCAGGTAAAAGTAAATTAATTATTGTTCTGTCTAACAACATATAGTGGTCCGGGTAACGGCATAAGTTCCTCTTACGTACTGTAGCGGCTATGGGACTGGAGGACGTAAACTCACCCGGTCTCAGGAAACCATAATACGCCAAGTAGATGGCAGCTTTTAGAACTAAGCTCTGGGCAACACCGAACGGGGATCCGTCCAGCATAGCGGACATGCCCCTGAACAAGTGCCCAGAGATGGGCAACCTGGTGCCCCTGGATAGTGCCCCTGCTTTCTGGATACCTTTGAGGATAGCCTTGATGGGGTGAGCTGCGAATAAGGACTGTCTATCTGGGTGAGTTAGGGACAGAAAATGTTGTACCCCTGCCAGATATAGCCGTATCGTGCTGTGCGCCAGTTTGACGTCTGAGTGACAGTAGGCGATAAAGGCTAGTAGGTAAGATACGCTGCTGGGCTCGTGCGTGGCGTATTTGCCCTGGAAAGTATTGAAGGCTTTCCACGCCACCTCGTACGCTTTGCGGGTATTGTAGGCAAGGGAGTTGTTGATCAACCTGGTGGCGTCGGACCGGTGCTTCTCTAATCCAGTACCAGATGCTGGAATATAGGAACTGGCGTGGCGTCCGCGTCCGGGTGCTGTTGAAAGAAAGTATCGTATTTAAACCTGGACAAGGCATCAGCCGCTACGTTGCAAACACCTGGGATGTAGTAACAGATGACATTGAACTCGTGCTGGAGGGACAGCCATGTCAGCCTACGTAGAAAAGACATGATCTTTAGGGAATTGGATCTACCCTTATTGATTATGTCAGCTGTGGCTTGGTTGTCAGTGTGGAAAATAACTGTGTGGCCTGACCATGACGGGCACCATGTTTTGGCTGCCGCTACTATGGGGTATATCTCGAGTAGCGATGATATTCGAGAAAATTCCCCTATGCTCTCCACTTCGACCGGCCAAGGGCCCGCGAACCAGTGGGGGCCAAAAATGGCTGCAAAACCTGTAGACGCTGCCGCATCCGTGACCACCTGCGGGGACGAACGGGTGGCATGCGGGATGAACATCGAGATGCCGTTCCAGTCCTGCAGGAACCGGTCCCACATGAGCAGATCGGCACGACCGGCAGCGCCCACACGTACGACCGAATCCTGTTCCGGGGGCCGCAGGCAACAAGGCCAGCAGCCTGGAGATAAATGCCCGACCCTGGGGTATGATCCGCATCGCAAAGTTGAGCATGCCCAATAAGGACTGCATCGACCTCCTGGTGCATACTGGGGACACCACCAGGGCGTGCAGGACGTCCCGGATCCGGGCCAATTTGTCCGGCGGCAACCTGGCCTGCATGGCAGCCGTGTCCAAAATGACCCCCAGAAAAGGTAAAGCCCTAAGGGGGCCCTCGACCTTGCGTGCTGCGACGGGAACCCCGAGCGACCGCTACGTTGCAAACCCCTGGGATGTAGTAACAGATGACATTGAACTCGTGCTGGAGGGACAGCCATGTCAGCCTACGTAGAAAAGACATGATCTTTAGGGAATTGGATCTACCCTTATTGATTATGTCAGCTGTGGCTTGGTTGTCCGTGTGGAAAATAACTGTGTGGCCTGACCATGACGGGCACCATGTTTTGGCTGCCGCTACTATGGGGTATATCTCGAGTAGCGATGATATTCGAGAAAATTCCCCTATGCTCTCCACTTCGACCGGCCAAGGGCCCGCGAACCAGTGGGGGCCAAAAATGGCTGCAAAACCTGTAGACGCTGCCGCATCCGTGACCACCTGCGGGGACGAACGGGTGGCATGCGGGATGAACATCGAGATGCCGTTCCAGTCCTGCAGGAACCGGTCCCACATGAGCAGATCGGCACGACCGGCAGCGCCCACACGTACGACCGAATCCTGTTCCGGGGGCCGCAGGCAACAAGGCCAGCAGCCTGGAGATAAATGCCCGACCCTGGGGTATGATCCGCATCGCAAAGTTGAGCATGCCCAATAAGGACTGCATCGACCTCCTGGTGCATACTGGGGACACCACCAGGGCGTGCAGGACGTCCCGGATCCGGGCCAATTTGTCCGGCGGCAACCTGGCCTGCATGGCAGCCGTGTCCAAAATGACCCCCAGAAAAGGTAAAGCCCTAAGGGGGCCCTCGACCTTGCGTGCTGCGACGGGAACCCCGAGCGACCCAAAGGTATCCAGCAGTATGCCGAGGTCCCGTGGCACCCTGACGGGGGATTCGATGAGCAGGAAGTCATCGAGGTAGTGCAACACCTTCTGACAACGAGCATGCCCCTCCAGAATCCAGTGCAGGGCCTGGGCGAACCTATCGAAGAGCCAGGGGCTGCTCTTGGACCCGAAAGTCAACCTGGTGGCGAAGTAATACTGCTCCCTCCACTTGACCCTGTGCCACTGCCACAACGACTGTTGGATAGGCAACAACTTGAAGGCGTCCGAGATGTCCGCCTTGGACAGCCACGAATTCCTGCCAGATCGCAATATATACTGTATGGCCTGGTCCACCGAGGAGTACTTGAGGCCAAATTTCTCCGATGGTATCAGTGCGTTCAAGCTAGGAATGTGTGTGGAATGAGGGGCGGACAAGTCGTAAACCAAACGATATTTATTCGAAAACTTCCCGCACACCAACCCGATGGGGCTGACCCGCCACATGGCAAAGGGGGGTTCTGAAAAAGGTCCAATCATGAAACCCTTATCCAATTCCACCTGAAGCAATGCATCCACTGTGGGAGGGTCTGCCAGAGCCGACCTCAATTTACCGCACTCGTGGGTCGTCTGTGGCAGCGCGACGAAGCCGGTGTGGAAACCGGTGGAAAAACCGTCACCCAGAAATTCCGCCAACGATGGATCCGGATGCAAGTACAAAACAGACACCAAAGCATCCACATCCACCTGGCTTAGTCATGGAGTCTGCATATTCCTGACCGAGCACGCGGTCCTCGGATGGGCCCTGAAACAGGTGGAGCAGATATGCAGCAACCGACACTGCGGATAGTTACACGACTTGAAGTTGTACTTATTGCATATCTGGGCCTTGCCCAAGCAGCGTATGGGCCTGCCCAGCTTGGCGACCTAAGCAGACGCTGGGCTGGGCAGCAACCCAGGGGGTCGGGTCGGCACGGCCGTCTCCGCAGGCGCGGTCGCGGGGCACCAATGGGCAGTGTGTGCCGACGACTGACACGTGGTGCAGAGGGGCGAGGTGAGCCCCGCGATCTGCCTGCAGAACAACTCCGTGTCAATCCTACCCCAGTTGGCCGTAAACTGAAATTGCGCCAACCCAGCCGCTGCCTTGGCAGCAAACGCCCTGTGGTAGTCGTAAAAAGCGTGGCCACCATACTTGTAGCCTAGGTCGACCACAGCATGCAAGTACGCATCCAGCTCCTCCCTCCGGTCGTGGCTCACGGAACATATCACGTCCCGGTAGGTCCCGAATGCTAGAACAAACTCGGGGATGGACAGTTTCCTGTTCAGCCTCGGGTCCCGGGCCCTCAAGATGACGGACACCTCCCCGCAAGCATACGCCCTGTTATCCGAGACGTCGTGCGCTGCGATGAGCAGCGAAGCCAAATTTACGTCCTTCCCCTCCAAAATGTCTTTACGTAAATTAACGGGGACGAAGTGTGCCGGCGTGATGTTGGGAGGGCCGGCAGCCATACCTGGGGTAGGGGGCACCGGGGCGCTAGACCCTGGGGCACCCGAGGGGGTGCTAGAAACGTCCAGTACCGTGGCCGCGGGAACAACCGTGGCCTGCATCTCCAGAGTCTCGGTCCGGTGCTGTAGATCGTGCAACGAGGTGGTAATAACGCCCAAAGAGGCGTGAATCTGAGTCAATGATGCGACCACGGTCTGCATGGGCACCTGCTGGGAGCTGACACTAGCAGCAGCGGGGGGAAACAGTAGGCGGAACAGCTCCGCCTTCCTCGCCGTGGCCGGAAAGGGGGTGCCCTTCTTTTGAAGCTCCAGAGCGAGCTTCGGGATCGTCCAAGCCCTGATGGAAGGTGGGCTCCCACGATCAGAAGCCCTGGTAGGGGTAGCCAGTAGTGAAGCCAGGTCCACACTCTCCGAAACATGCGACATCTCGGTCGGTCCTCACTGCAAAACACGAGAAAAGGCATGACCCCCTGCTGAACGACCTATCGTGTGACCTACAGTGAAAATGAGTGACGTGTGCACGTGCAGGGCCCTAAGCTGGGCTCCGCCAGGACAACGCGGGGAGCCACTGACTGCGACTGCTCGCTCATGGTCCGTGGAGTTAGTTCCAGACCAGAAGGCTGGGTGATCCGTCAGTAAGCGTAACTGCATGTGATGCGATGACGTGCGAAGAGGCTGAGGTGCGAACGTGCACTAGCTCTAGTCCCCAGACCCCCGGACAATGTACCGTAAACGGACACCCATGGCCACCCCAAGGGAAAAGACGTAGTGAGGTGCGCGTGGCCAGGGCTGCGCGACGCGCCGAAAAAACGGCCGCGTGCGGCACCGGAAATGTAGTGCAGGACGCCGCCAGAGTGCGCCCACCAGTGCCGCCGCCCCCACCCAACTCGCAAACATGTTCTTTTCAGGGTTTCCTGCCCACTTGTATTTAACAGTGCACATTAGTTTTCCCTCACAGGGGTTTCTCCAACATAACTTCAGCCAAAATACCTTCACAGTCTCACCGACTTCAGGTTATTACTTTCAACCTCTCCCAAACGGGCTGCATCCTACAGATTTGCCACACAGGGTGGTTCCAGGATGGATTCCTCATGACTCCTGGACAGACATCTCCCTTGTCCTCCAGCTGGAACCTTGAACCTGACCCAGCATCCTCCTCATAAAGGGTTTTGCACAGGTGCACCATCATTTGGTGCTGGTCACCACTAAAGCCCGGACCCAGGAATGGAGATTTCTTCCCTCCCAATCCTCTTAGAAATCTCCCGGCTCCAGGATCCCAACTATAATCCAGAAAATCCGGAATGAGTTGTAAAACCAGCTCTATCCTGGTAACAGTACTTTCCTAAAGCCACTCAGCCCCTCTGGCTGATAGTCCTGGGTGACCCTTTTTCCACTCTACATAGAGGCACTGCCACAATATATATTTATATATTGATGTATTTTTTATATATTTTTTTGTTTGGTGTACATCATTTTGCAACTTTTTATGATTTCTTGGGGTGGTACGGTAATGGGATGTCCCACATCTTTCAATACATGCTGTAGGCTAGTTTGACAGCTTAACCGCATCACTTGTCCATTTACATGTGAGATATAAAGCATCATGCAGATTAAAAATGACAGACCTAACTAAGTTACATTTTTTGGTGTTAATAAAAGATTTTTTAAGGGAATCTTTTTAAGCTTGAGTTCTGAATATGCGCATGCAAATTATTGGCCAGTAAAGGCTGTTTTCAACCTCTTCTGCTGGTCATCAGGCGGTGCATTAGCTGCCACTTACTTAGGCCAACAGATATATATTCAAGTACTCAATGGGCAGCATAAAATATACATATAAGGGTTGTAGAGATGCTCCTAAAGGGGGAAGAACTGTGACGTTTTGGCCTGAGGGGACAAACAGTCATCTGTCCCCTTCATAGTAGGGGATTCTGGTGGGCACATTTTTGGACACTTGTGTGCTGTGCATCAAAAAGTAGTTTAAAAAAAAAAAATGACATTGCACAGAATACAAATTTGTGACACTGTGCTGTCCAATAAATCACGTATAATAAACAGCTGAAGAAAACACAGTGGTCCAAATTCATGGCATGTGGTCCAAATTCCTGTATATGAACAGGGACAATTATAAGTTCAGGCACAAATGGGATGCTCCCACACTTAGGGTTCCTCCACCTCGGAGTTTTCATTTCTATGATTCAAAAGTTTTTATTATTTTCATTGAGGCATATACAATGACCATCAACATACTACAATGTAACAGAACAACATAAAACAAAAAGACAGTCTTCGGGATTCCTTATTTTTCCATCTCTAGTATCTGGTCTCAATTGTCGACACAAGCCTACCGTTTTTAATTTCGGCTCAAGCTGGCCCCCTGCCCAGCTTCCCGCTCCAAACTTCGGCCTTAGCGGAACTATTCCTATTTTACCCCCTGAGGATATACCTACGTCCCATCTTGTTATCTTGGGGTTTAGCAATCACTCGACCGATGGTCCAAAACCCAGGGACTTGTCGACTATTCTTACCAGAAGCTTGTGTAAGAACAGTCGAGACCAGATTAGGTTATCCCTATTATAGTGTATCATCGACCTGAGACTGCCTTAAAAAACCTAAAAACATAATAATAAAAACAAAACCACAACAAAAAGCAAAAGCAACAACAACAACAAAAAAAAAAAAGAAAAAGGAGGCATGCCCAATTGCTCCCTGCAGTATTCCAACGTCAGGGGTCTCCCCAGTCTAAGATATTGATTAATTCTATATAACCCCTTATCTAGCCACCATTTGAAGGATTTCAAGTGTATTCCAGGCAAAAATGCTGGATTCTGATATAAAGGGGCCAGCGGGGTGTGGGACGAGCTGATATTTTTGTATGTTTTCACACGGTCCCAAAGGGTTAAAGAGTTAGAAAGAGTCGGGGCCATAATAGAAGGGCGTAATCTTGAAGGTAACCATTTCAATAAGTCTAGAGGCAGATCTCTAGCTGCCTTGGATTCCATGAGAGCCCAATCTGGTGGTTCCTCCGCTACATAAATAGCAGATAGCTGAGCTATCCGTGCGGCCCGATAATAATTATATATATTTGGGACCCCTAGCCCCCAGACTCTCTGGCGCTATATAGTGTGACTCTAGGTAGACCGTGACCCCTTCCCCCCCATATACATTTCATTAAAATAGCCTGAACGGAAGCCAGTTCGGATCTAGGGACGTAGATAGGAAGGGCCCTAAAGAGGTATAGCAGACAAGGAAGCAGGGTCATCTTGATAGCATTTATTTTCCCATACCATGAAAGATTGTATGAAGACCACCTCTCCAGGTCCCCCTTCAGTTTCCTGAAAGCGGGAGGGAAATTCGCTTGATACAATAAGTCAAAGGAGGGGGTCAAATTAATCCCCAAATAGGGTATCGTAGATGCCGGCCATGAGAACAGAAACGCACCCTTCAGTGTAGTCACCATCTCTGGGGGCAAATTTATGTTCAAAGCCACGGACTTAGCTGGATTTATATAGAGCCCCGACATCTTCGAAAAACTCTCCAAGGATGCCATTACATTGGGAAGTGTAATCAAAAACTTCCATTCGCACATCTCAACCTAGGGATCTTATGGCTCCGAGGCTTAGGAGTTAGCCTCATGATCTAATTTGTCTCTAAGGGCCTTTGTGGGGTTGTGTTTATGTACTTTCGTCAGGGCCCTTAGTTCCTCCTCTAACTTAGAGATATGGGAGGTTCGCTGGCGTTTCTCACGCGTCGAAATGGAGATAAAGTGCCCTCTCAAGGTGGCCTTATGTGCCTCCCAGTTTGTAATGGACGAGGACACTGAAGGGGTGTTGATACGAAAATATTCCGTCAGCAGGGTTTCTACCTCCGCCACCACCTTCGGGTCACTAAGAAATGCCTCATTCAGTCTCCAATGATATTGCCCACGGGTAGGGTAGGCCAGAGAAGAGGTCATCACGACCATAGCATGATCCGACCAACTGGTCTCTCTAATTTGCACAGATCTAATGCCCACCAACATCCGAGGAGGAACAAATATATGATCTATACAGGCATATGTAGAATGAGCGTGGGAAAAATGGGTGTAGTCCCTCTTAGAGGGGTTACACTCTCGCCACGCGTCCACAAGATGGTGCGCTTGAAGGAGCTTTGTCAGTTTCAATCCCTGTTTGGGTGGATATTTCAATCCATTACCTTGAGGGCGTGATTTGTCGATACTAAGGTCCAGAGCCAAATTGGAATCTCCAGCCACTACCTCTATACCCTCTATATGAGGGAAGAGTGTGGCGAAAACGTGGGTGAAGAATACAATTTGCGCTGTGTT
>NW_017306880.1:753230-755703 GCF_000935625.1 Nanorana parkeri
GCATCTATTCGGGAGCCCAGTTCTTGTATATCCGTTTTAATATCCGTTGTGATTTGTTTTGCGGTGCGAGCTAGCCCTTTGTCAAGTATATCAGATAATTTGATAATCAGGGGGTGGTCATCTGCTATGTCAGTTGGAATAGAGTCTCTCTTTAATACTCCTGGAGATTTATAGTCAGCTGGGTAGTACCTCTTCGTAGCTAGTATTTCCTCTATTGTGTGCTCGATGAGGGGCTCCATAGAAACAGGTGATTTTTTCTCAGAGGAATCTGTACTCGCTAAGGTCCGATGTGTAGAGTCGGAAGAATCTTCCACATCGCTGTGTCTAGCTCTTGTGTGTTTCTGTTGTATAGGCGAAGAAGATGGTACTGCTGCCATCTTGGATTTCAGAGTCTCTGACCTTTGCTTCTGTCACTGCTTCTTAGATTTTTTAGGCCCTCTCCCGGCCATTGAGATCTATTGACCGCTGAAGCTGCTTTTATGATTCCCAATATTTAGAGGCTGATAGTAGATTCAGAGTCCATATCGTTTGTTTTACCTCTGCCATGTCTGTGGCTTCCCATCTGCCAGTACTGAAGATGTTAATGACCCCTCTGTACCTTATCTCTCCCAGCGTCTGTTCACAGATTTCTCTGGCTGGGTGACTAGCTTCAGCGTCAGCGTCCCTCGCGTCCCTCTCTGCCCCAAGCCTCTGTCATGGTATTTTTCGAGGGGAGGAGCCGCCTGTCAGACCCCCAGAGTGCGGCCTCGTTACACGGCCCCGGGCCGACCCAAGCCTCGTCTGCTCCTCCGGATCTAGACCGGGACCATGGCACCCTTCAGCCTCGATCGTGCCATACAAAGCTTTCCTAGCTGCCGGGAAGAGGTATCGTGCCGCCGAGGTGCAGAGCACTCGCGCTAAGCGGCCATCTTAGCGAAGCCCGCGCATGCAATTCCTTATGGGCCTACTCTCCTGTAGTGTGTTGCTTGGACTGGGCTTCTTAGACAGGTCAGCATTTTCCAATTATGTGGCATTTCTCCTGTAGTTCCTGCTGCCTGTGTGAGATTGCTCTCTGCAGATGGCCAAACAAACACGAGTGGTCTGTGCTCTCAAGTAATCTTCCTTACCAAATATAAACATGGAATGTACTGATCATTTGCAAACTACTTAATCTAAAAAAAAAACACTATAACATAAAAAAAATGCAGAAACTGCCCCATCTGTGTTATAATGCTGCTTATTTAGGCTGCCCCAGCTCCTTTCTCCAGCAATTTATTAGAAAATACTGTTCGCTAACTTTTCTGGTGGCAGTATGCCTGTGGAGGTCATTACTGCCTGCTATCTGTCTCTTTAACACCCCCCCTTCCAAGTTCTGCTGGGAGCCCTAAATGCTGTAAGGTGCTTTACATGCTCATCCTCCCTGCACTGCTGGAAGAAGATCATCAAAAGGAAGCCGGTGATGACATCACTTGGACTTCAAAGAAAATTTGTTTTTCCCTGCAGTAGAAAGTTAAAGGGGTTCTAAAGCCTCCCGTTTTTTTGCTTATATCTACTGCTGTCAAGCAGTAGGTATAGGCAAAAAGTTTTGTTTTTTTTAAACCTAAAAAACCGCTTAAACAGTGGTTTAGACTGACCTTATTACCACTGCGCGCTCCTGCGGCAAGAGTCCGGAACTGTTCGTGCGGCCGCAAAGGATCTTGGGCCGGGCGCATGGGCAGTTCGGATTCTCGGCCGGGAGACGAGCAGAGACGCAAGGTAAGCCTATGGACGCGTGCACCCTCATGCAGACACCTCTGGATCAGAAGTGCCTGTAAGCAGAGAGGAGTCAGCGCTGGATCGGAGAGCCGCCGCACCGCTGGAGGGACAGATGAAAACATAGAAAGAAGAGGAAGATCGGATTAAGAGACATAATTTAAGGTTAGTGCTGACATAAACATGGGGGGAGGGAAACATTTTTTATCCTTTAATGTCACTTTAAGTAAAAAATAAAAGAATTCAAGAAAAGTAGAGGAATTCTCTAATGGAAAAGATGATTGGCATGCACTGAGTGGTTGCTATCATCAGCCAGCCCTGCATGTGTAATAAAGAAATCTAGCTTCCCCGTGTTAATTTGTAATTAAAAGCTATAAACAGAAATACGTATTTAAAATTTTAGCTGATGTTGTTTATTACATTGAACTGATCATTCGCAGATAACTAAAGATTTGGAGGCTATAGATTCCCTTTAAACCATTTGTTTAGTTGTAGGGGAATTTTTAGTTTTTTTGTACACATATTTGTACTGCTGTCAGATAGGTCGGAAAAACATGATTAGAGTACTGAACTATAGCAAATGGACTGCTGAACATATCACACTGTTTAGGAGATTAAGCTGGTTTATAATTCTTAGCAGATAATCATGTAATCTTTAGTACATTTTTTTACTGTAAATTTTTACAGTAAATATCAAATATTACATATACATATTTCAGTTTTAATTGGGGGGGGGGGGGGG